>NW_005871584.1:19621-20568 GCF_000147115.1 Myotis lucifugus | reverse complement strand
CCAGTCAGTCAGTAGTTCTTCATGTGCAGTGGGTTAGGACCTAGTCGCGTCCCGCAAATTCGCGGCGGGTGACAAAAGTACCTACTTGAAAACATAAAAGTTACCTGTATTTTTTCCAACCAGCTGCAAATCCTACAGGTATTTTTGTCATCAATTTGAAGAATTGTAATTCTTTTATGTTGGGTGGCTTTATTATTATAAAAATGAAACTTTTTTAGGTGCCCTGTTTGAGATGGCTACAAAGAAGAAGCAAAGAAAACAGAAGACGAAAACCCGTGAATTTAAAGTTGAATGTGCCTACCTATATAGTTTAAGTTTAGAAAATTTGGCTCTCAAAAGAAATTTCAATTGTTGTACTGTTGATATTTGGCTCTGTTGACTAATGAGTTTGCTGACCACTGGGATAGAGAGATAGAAACTCTGATGAGAGAGAAACATCCATCGACTGCCTCCTGCACACCCGCTACTGGAGATCGAGCCCAACCCAGGCATGTGCTCTGACTGGGAATTGAGCCAGTGACCTCTTTGTTCATGGGCTGGCGCTCAACCACTGAGCCACACCAGCCGGCCTCCAGCCTTTTCTTAAATGTGTGAGCATTGGATGGCTCCAACCTCTGAGCGTGTGCAGTTGGAGAACTGTGACTGAGGTCAGGGCTGTGACATCCAAGAGGAAGGTGTCTCTCTGCCCTCCCTCACGGGAGAACCAGACACGAAGAAGACAGCATTGAATTCGGAGCATGCGCGACCTGGGTTCACCTTAAGATAGAAATGGGAGAAAAAGGCTTTCTCCCCGTGATGTAAAAGGAAGATGCCTTTATTATATTGGGGCGTGTATAATGGAGACATAGCAGGCCATTTTGATACTGTGATAAAACTAGTTTATCATTGGCAATGCCTTTTACACTAAAATTATCCCTGTTTGGGCAGTTGAACCATGAGTAGGACAT
>NW_005871584.1:0-19521 GCF_000147115.1 Myotis lucifugus | reverse complement strand
CTGCTCTTCTGTGTTTGCTCTTTGTTAAGCATTACAGTAGAGGTGTTTTTGTTGTCATGTAATCCTTGCATTTAGTTTGTGATGTAGGTAATATTTCTTCCAGACTATTGATGAAAAGTTGAGGCTCAGAGGTTATGTTGGCTGCCTAAGATCTCGCAGTCAGTAAACAGCAGAACTGAGGCGTAAACCCAGGTCGCGATGCCAAGGCTGACTTTTTCTGCTTCGCTGTGCTGCTTCACATAAGAATGGAGACACCTCCACTGGTCTGGTGTTTGGTGGCAAATGGATAGAGATTTGGACCCCCAGGGCCTCTATTTTTGCTCATATGCTGGAGTTGCATGGGATCAGTTATTGATGGATTTCCTGTGTATCTTAAGTGTTTTGTGGAATACAGGGTCCTTGCTTCTTTGGTTGCCACTTAGCTCAAGAATGTGGTAGCTGTTATACTGGGACTAGGGGCCTAGTGCACGAATTCGTGCCTCTTGAAAGGAACTGTGGGCCACAAGGCTGCAGTGGGCATAGGAGCGGGTCCCGGCCCATCCTCCATGCCCCTGCCCGGCCCCTCCCACTGCAGCCCCCTGGCCCCTGTCTGCTGGCAGCCCCGCTCCTGCTGCTGCCACTCCCACGCGCTGATGGTGCTGGCCCTGCCCGCACCTGCTGAGGGCGCGAAGCGATTGGGGCCCCAGTGCCAGCTGTGGGTGCGACCGGTGGCTCTAGTGCCAGCAGTGGGTGTGAGTGGAGCTGTCACCGGCAGCGGGTGCAAGAGGTGGCTGCTGGCCCGGATTGCCCCTCAGGAGCAGGGGGAGGTGGAGAAGCCCTAAAGGGGTGATCGGGGCCGGCAGCCACTGCTCACACCTGCTGATGGCGTCGAGAGATCAGGGTCAGCGCTGGGAACCGGCAGTGAGTGCGAGTGGTGGCTCTGGTGCCAGCAGTGGGTGCAAGTGGGGTCAGTGCTGGCAGCAGGTGTGAGCAGCCGGCAGGACTATGGCGTGCGGGAGCAAAGAATTTTCAGTAACCAACAGAGGCTTGCCCCGATGACAGTGACTGGCACCCCGCCTTGGTCTGGCACCCCTGCTTACCTGCTCCACCATCCCGCCACAGCTGATGCCCGCCATGTTCTGTGCACGCCCCCTGGTGGTCAGCACATGTCACAGCGACCAGTTGTTTGGTTGTTCGGTTGTTCAGTTTTTCTGCCGTTCAGTCTATTTGCATCTTAGGGTTTTATATATATAGATTCCCAGCAGGGCTCTCCCTTTCCCCCCTCCTTTGGTTAATGTACCTGTTCCTCAGGTCTCCTTCAGGTCAGAGGGATAATATGACCCATACCCAGCAAATTAGAGCATCACAGTTTCCCTGGCCTTAGTGATATGTGAAAGAATATTAACTTGGTCCACCTAACCAATGTGAGTCTTTCTCCAGGATTTTTCTCTTGATGATGGAAAGACTGTCTTTTACCTTGGGGGTCAAAATGCTGGAAGAATGTGACTCTGGGCTGCCAGAAGCATCTCCCCACTTCAGGGAAGAAGACCATTTGCAGGAAGAGAGGAAGCTTAAAATATAGAGAGAGTGTTGGGGTCCAGCCCCAGCAGGTCCAGGGGTTCCCAAAGGTGTGGACGAAGTCGGTGAAGAAGGAATGACATAGAGGCAGCGTTCAGTTGATCAGCATAGCGAGGTTCTCCAGCCAGGTTCTGTCTTTATTGTCCTGTTACATCTGTATTTATACCAGTTGATTTTAATCCTATCCATTCTATTCCAAGGATGGATGGGCTTCCAGCAAATTCCCCCCCCCCCTTTTTTTTTTAAAATATATTTTATTGATTTTTTACAGAGAGGAAGGGAGAGAGATAGAGAGTTAGAAACATCGATGAGAGAGAAACATCGATCAGCTGCCTCCTGCACACTCCCCACTGGGGATGTGCCCGCAACCCAGGCACATGCCCTTGACCGGAATCGAACCTGGGACCCTTCAGTCCGCAGGCCGACGCTCTATCCACTGAGCCAAACCGGTTTTGGCCAAATTCCCCCTTTTTTATTTTTTCAATGATAGCGCATGTAAATCAGGGGCCACCTCTTGGATTGGGTTGTTTAAGACTCGGAAGAAGACTGACAAGCAATGATAGCGAGCATAGCTATAAACACAGTGGATGGAGTGCACACGGAGCCTTGTTCCTGTAGAAGGTTGCTGGCTCTTCAGTCAAGGGATTTCAGTTGATCAGCATAGTGAGGTTTTTCAGCCAGGTTCAGTCTTTACTGTCCTGTTACATCTGCATTTATACCAGTTGATTTTAATCCTATCCATTCTATTCCAAAGGTTAGGGCGTTTGTTAATCTAGTTCTGTTGAGTTTAATCCTGTCTAGGTTAATCTCTGTGTTCCATTAGAAGGGCCATTCCAAGGTCACTGCTCTACTGATAGGCTACAAGGAAGTGACTGAAGGAGATTCTCCTACCCAGTAAAGGTTATGTTCTCCCAGCCCCGCTGCTTGCCTTCCCTGGGACTGCCCTGTGTCAGTGGTTCTCCGGGGATATAGGCTTTGGTGCTTTCCCTGGTGGGCAGACCCCTGGGGATGTGGGCCCAACAAGTCCCAAATTTATTGCCAACAGTCTTAGTCCAAGTTCTTCATAAGTAGTCCATGGTATTTCTGTAACACTAGGAGGATTTACTGATTTATTCTCTTCCCTAGTCCTGTTAATCCCTAACCTGGGGAAACAACCTTTCTCGGGGAGGTGGTCCTGTTTAAAACACATAGCACTAAGAGGGGGAGCAAACATATTAAGAACAGTATGCCATATATGCCAGGTCCCTTGAAACATATGCTGTGCAGATGTTTCTTCCCTGCAGCGACTGTGTCAAGCAGCAAGGATGGACCGGCTTCCAGCAAGAGAGCAAGAGAGCTCACCAGGGACACTGCACGCATCCTGGACTCAGCTGTGTCGGTCGCCAGCTCCTCTGCCCCCTTGCAGTTTCTCTCAGTTATGTGAGTGAGCATGCAATGGAGCCAATTAGTGCAGGGTTTCCATCACTAGCAAGGAGAGTTCTGATCAAAGAGGGATCATTTGTTGCAACAAGTGGAAACCTAGTCAAACTAACGCATGGATGAAGGTAATTTATTGTGAGGACTTAGGGAAATATACTGGAATCGAGGAGAAGGGTGTACAACTATATCTTGTGAGGACCAGGAAGTCTCGAGGAAGCGCCTCTAACCATCTTTTCTTCTCTCACCTTCTGGGGTCTGGTGACCTCCCCTCTGCTCCCCTCTGTGCCTCTGTTCCATCCTCTGTTTCTCTCTGTAGACTAGTTTCCTGTGTGACTCGTTAGACCCCTCCTATACCTTTGCTTACCATGGTTTTGACCAGATGTGGCGCTCACTGGCCTTGAGCTACATGGTTTTGCACCTCAGCCAATCTGTCTGGAGTGTGGTGTACTTATTACACGACCTTGGAGGAAAACAAAAGCATGTGTCCATTCCTGGGGCAGTCATCTGTGGCCAGAGGCATAAGGTCATGGCTACTTAGACCATCCCTTGAACAAGGGCTGTGGGAGGAGCAGTTTCTCTCAGTGGGATAGGGAGGCAACCATGGCATGGCTGACGGCTGACACCAGATGTCACCATGAGAAAGAGACATTGGGTCCCTGTCCCTGCTCCCAGATTCCCCTCAGGGTCAGAGGGGACTCCAGTGTCCAAGTCATTCTGCTGTGCTCTTCCTGCTTCGAGGGGAACTCCCTCACACCTAGTTCCCATCCTAGCCTTGTGTTCCAGCACGGGGCTCTGTGCCTACCTGTCACCCTTCCCACAGTCCCACTCCCACAACTGAGCAGATCATAGCCTTCCACAGGTACCATGCCACCTGGTCCTGCTGCCCCCTCCTCTCTCTGATCCGGGCATGCATCTCTCCAGCACCACTCTTCTTGGTCCCAGGAAGGCGCAGCTCCTTGAAGCCTTTCCTGAGTCCAGAGGATTCCCTCCAACGGAGTGTTTATCACATTGCGTTACAAGTGCAGTTTTTATTTGTCTCTCTCCCCCACAAGGCAGTAATTTAGCATAATTGAGTGGGGAGACTTCGGAATAAAAAGAAGTCTGGGTTCAAATTCTGATTCGATCACTCATTAGATGTATGCCTATGTTTGCAATGTTTCTGAGTGTTAACTCCTAATGTGAAAAATGCAGAAAATAATCGCACCCACCTCATGTATTATTGTGAATGTTAAATGAGATAGCATACATAAAATTAATAGCATTGTGCCTTTCCTGAAAGCAAGGAGAATGTATAATTTATCTTCATTACCTTAGTGCCAAGCACAGGGGCTTTGATATAGGAAACTTAATATAACTTTGTTGAATGGAAGAATATTTAATTCAAAGAATAAAGCTCTAAGGGTGGACTACCGGGCACTAAGATGGGAAGGGGTGCTTTGAGGTTGGGTGGTCTCTTCCAGCTGACAGACAATTGATGCATCAGGCAGCTTGTCTCCTGCCCTTCCCCAGGTCCCATATCCTGGGGCTTCCTTTCCTGTGATGAACAGGAAGGGATCACTTCTAGTTCTGTCACAAAGAACTTGGTGGTATCAGACTTGCTATTTGTGTTATATATATTTTGCTGCATAACAATATTATCACAGACTTTTTGCTTAAATGCACACACATTTATTATCTCATAGTTTCTGTCGGTCAGGATTCCAGGCACACCTTAGCTGAGACCTCTGAAAGGCTGCAATCAAGGTGGTGGGTATGGGTGGGGTCTCGGTTGCTTTGCAGGCTGTTGAACCAAGTGCCCCAGTTTTGCTTTAGCTATTGGCCAGAGACCACCCCCGATTCCCTGCCACAGTCCAATGTCGTCCTCCGATGAGCCTAGTGGCAAGTACAGGAGATGAGCTCTGTATCTGCCGTGGTTTCCTGCCTGGGGCAATTTTCCAGCCATAGTACAGGGAAATAGAGCCCAAGTAGAAGGTAGAAGTCTTGTTGAACACAGGGAACATAGATTGGAATTTGAGGCTGCTATGTGGCTGCAATTTCCTTGGAAGGGAAATACTCTAAGATTAAGAATAAACCATGAAATAGACCCTTATTGCCAGGAATTCCACTGCCTAACAGGATAAAAAAGCATTATATAGAGATAAATGATAGAATCCAGAATTTCCACAAAGTATCATTGAAAATGTTCAGCATACAATGAAAAATAACCACACGCGAATAAGCAGAAAAAATATGACCTATAATAATGACAATAAAGTAAATAGAAGTTGACTCAAAGATGACCCAGATGTTGGAATTAGCAGACAAGGGTATCAAATAACTATTGTAAATACTTTAAAGAAGTTCAGAAAAGGTGAACAAAATAGATGAAAGATGGAAAGGAATTAAAAAATAAAATTTTAAAATGGAAATTTTATAACCCAAAAATGTTTTCCTTGATATTAAAAATCTATTGGGTTGGCTTAATACTATACTGGACATAATTGAAAAAAATAGTAAATTAAATAACAAGCCAATAAAAATTACACAAATGGAAAAATAAGAAAAAAGAAAGTAAAAAACAAAGCAAACACGCCCCCCCCCAACAACCAATGCCAAACAGAATGATAAAAAAATTATCAAACAATCAAACATGTGACAATTATGGTATCAGAAGTAGAGGAGAGAGAAAAAAGTGGCTGAAAATGTCAAAATTGATGAAAGACATTAACTACAAATCCCAGAAGCTCATCAAATGCCAAGCAGAAAAAATACCTATGTAAATCATAGTCAAGGTGATAAAAAACAAAGATAAAAAAATCTTAGCAGTTGGTGTGTGTGTGCACAATATTACATTGATAGGAACAATAGAAACAAAAGCAGAAGACAATGAAATATCATCTTTAAAATGTTGAAATAACATAAGATACTGAAAGTGAAGAATTCTATATCCAGTCAAAATATCCTCTAAAAATGAAGGGAAAAAGGAACTTTAAAAGGCAAACAGAGTTTGATATAATTTGTGTCCATCAGAATTATGCTACAAAATCATTCCAAAGGAAAAAAAAATTGCTATATACTAGTATATAAAGGAACCCACATATAAGGTCAGATTAGCAAAGAAAGAAGAAAAAGTACTTGACATTGTAATATGTGGGTAAATGTAAAGGGATGTTTTAACTTTTTCTTAAAGAACTGTTGATTGTTTAAAGCGGTGGTTCTCAACCTTCCTAATGCCATGACCCTTTAATACAGTTCCTCATGTTGTGGTGACCCCCAACCATAAAATTATTTTCATTGCTACTTTATAACTGTAATTTTGCTACTGTTATGAATCATAATGTAAATATCTGATATGCAGGATGTATTTTCATTGTTACAAATTGAACATACATAGTGATTGATCACAAAAACAATATGTAATTATATATGTGTTTTCCAATGGTCTTAGGCGACCCCTGTGAAAGGGTTGTTCGACCCCCAAAGGGGCTGAGACCCACAGGTTGAGAACCGCTGGTTTAAGGCAATACTAAAAATATGATGGGATTAGCTCTATATGTAGAAGTAGAACATATTACAACAAAAGCATGGAATAGGGGGATAACTAGAGTTATACTGTTATAAATTATTATATTTTAAATGAATGCTGTAATATTAATTCATGCCAGACTACTATAAATTGGGGATGCCTATTGAAGTCCCTGGAGAAACCATTTAAAATTACAGTTATACAGCTTAAAGCCAATAGAGTAAATAAAATGAAAGATAACAAAACTACTTGATTAATCCAAAAGAAGGCAGGTAGGGAAAGTGAAACATAAACTAAGTATCAAAGAACAGGTGGGACAAATAGAAAACAAAAGCAAGATGATAGAATTCAACCAACCATATTAGTAATTATATCAAGTGAAAATGAATGTAAACTGCCATGGATTATCTATTGCTGAAAGACTAATTACCCTGAAATTTAGTGGCTTAGATGAACTAGCATTTATTATTATTACTATTTTTCACAGTTTGTGTATATTAGAAATTCAGGAGAGGCTTAGCGACTGGGGTGTTGGCAGGGGCTGCAGCAGTTGGAGGGCTTGACTGGAGATAGTTGGCAGGGGCTGCAGCAGTTTCACATGTCAATGGACAGGAGAACTCGGCCATGGGTGGTCATCTCATTCACATGTCAATGGACAGGAGAACTCGGCCATGGGTGGTCATCTCCATAGCCCACTTGAATGCCCTTATGACATGGCATCTGACTTCCCCAGAGGGAGCAGTTCAAGTGAGAAAGCAAAGAAGGCAGAGTGTCTCCCTCCCTGTTCTAAAAAAAAGAGGCCCAGTGCATGAATTTGTGCATGGGTGGGGTCCGGTTGGCTCACCCCGATGGGGGGTAATTGGGGGTGGGGCCGGCCAGGGGGAGGGGCTACGGGAGGTTGGGAGGGCCGATTGGGGCCCCGATCAGGCTGCCACAGTGTGCGTCATAGCGATGGGTTGTCTGGTCATTCCTTTGTTCCGGTCGCTTTGCTTTTATATATATAGACTAGAGGCCTGGTGCACAAAAATTTGTGCACTCGTGGGGCATCCCTCAGCCCAGCCTGACCCCTCTAACAGTCTGGGAGCCCTCACAGGATGTCCTACTGATGTCCATGTGGGGAGCGGACCTAAGCCGCAGTCTGGCCTCCCTCTGTGGAAGGCAACTGGCCGATCAGGTATGTAGATACTTTCTGAAGGCAGCACAGACTCCTTCCTTATTTCTTTCCTCTGTGGTTGGAGAATAGGGGACTAAAAGGTGGAGACAGAACTGTGGCCGGGCCTGGGGCTCCTGTAGGCAGCAGAAAGAAGGAGAGGGCTGGGGAAAGTCTAGACATGTTTTTCTTCAATTGTCCTCCCTTCCTCCGGGCCCCTTGCTCTGTTCTTTCCTTGTCATGGTGGACGCTTGGGCCCCGGACTGACAGGAGCCCAGCGACGGTGGAGTTCATTCCCCTCACTTCTCAGCTGAACATATAACCGCCTCACATTCCAAGTGGAGCTGTTTTCAAGTGGCTAAAGTGCTAGCAATTCATGCCTCCCGGCCTTTCCCCTCTCGGGTTTCCTCCTTGGGTCAGTTGCAAACTTCACCGAGACACCGAAGCAACTCTGCCCTGGTAGTTCTGCACCGGCCCCTGCCTGGGTTGGGCACTCTTCCTTGAGGTCTCTGGTTCTACAGTCTGAGCACAGGGAGGTCACCCAGAGCCCGTTCCCCTGGACAGGTGGGGTAGGGGGGCTAGCTTGAAAAGCTGGAGGAAGATGGCAGAATAAGAGTTGGTATGAACCAGCGCCTGCTTAGCCAGACTTCCTAAGCTTCCCACTGGGCCCAGGCTGGGCCCCTTCCCCACACCAGGAGGATCCCAGCTGAGGTCCCCTCCCTGCACCCAGCGCTCTCCTCCCTGTTCTACCACTGGGGGAAAGGAGCAGCTCACCTGCTCTGGACCCTGCCAACCTGGCAGGCTGAGGCACAGGCGGTGCTGGTGGCTGCAAGCCTTCTCCCCCTCCCTGAAGCATGGGGTGAGGTTGCAGCAGCTCACAGCTGCCCCTGGGCACCATGCATGGAGACACTGCTCTCCACTGAGTCACCGTCTGCCCAGGACCTGTGGGGTTTGGGGTGGCCTCGGGCTCCCACTGGCCCCACTGAAGCCAGACTTGGCTTGGCCGGCCACCCCCGTTGCCTGAGGGCTGTGCATGCCCCATGGGACTCATTGCCCTCATGAATCGCCGTGGTCCGGCCATCCCATCCCAGGAAGTGGCCATCCCGATCGCCATGGCTCACTCCCTGGTGCAGTTGGGCCTGCCAGAAAGCATGTAGGCAGGAGCTGGGCCTCTGAGGGGAAGGAGGAGGGATGCGCGGGCCAGGGCAGAAGTGGGGAACTTGGCGGTGTAAACACAGCCCCCCACCCCACACGTTGTGCCGGCCCCTTGTGCTGCATTCCCGAACCCCTGGGTGCCCCTGCCCAGCACTGTGCTCTGGGGCCTGGGGTGGGGGTGAGGGACCTGGAGCTGCGGCCTGAAGGCAGCCCTCGCTGGCTTGGAATTGCAGTGGTCGATCAGGGAGGGATGCGGTGTGCCAAATTCTCTCTCTCTCTCTCTCTCTCTCTCTCTCTCTGAGAGAGCCCCATGTCTCCGGCGGGCAGGCGGGGGCTCAGGTGAGGCGATCGGCATCGCTTGCCTTTGCCTGAGCCCCCGCCCACCCACTGGGTCACACACCAGAGTGGGCCCTGTGTCCCGGTGGGCGGGCGGGGCTCAGGCGAAGGCAAGTGATGCCGATCGCCTCGCTTGAGCCCCTGCCCACCTGTGGGTCGCACACGGGAGTGGGCCCTGTGTCCCTGGCAGGTGGGTGGGGCTCAGGTGAAGCGATCAGCGATTCTTCGCCTGAGCCCCCGCCCCAGGTCGCACACGGGGGCCTGGATGGTGGCTCGTGCTGTCCCGCCCTGCCTGAAGTATGCAAATTAGTCGCCATCTTTGTTGGCAGTTAATTTGCACATCGCTCTGATCAGCCAATGGGAGGTGTAGCGAAGGTACGGTCGATTACCATGTTTGTCTATTATTAGATAGGATTACAGTTGACATTCAATACATATTAGGTTATATGTACAGCACAGTGGTTAGACATTTATATGACTTAAGAGTCTAGTACCCACCCAACACCATACATAGTCATTACAATATTATTGACTATATTCTCTATGCTTACTTTACATCCCTGTGACTATTTAGTAACTGCCAGCTTATTTTTAATCCTTTCACCTTTTTCACCCAGTCCTCTATTTCCCTTCAATCTGGCAATCATCAGTTTGTTATTTCTATCTATAAGTTTGTTTCTGTTTTGTTTGTTCATTTATTTTGTTTTTTAGATTCCACATGAAAGTGAAAGGATATGGTATTTGTCTTTCTCTACTAACTTATTTCACTTAGCATAATATTTCTAGTTCCATCCATGTTGCCCCCAATGGCAAGAGTTTATTCCTTTTTATGGATGAGTAATGTTCCATTGTATATATGTACCATATCGTCTTTATCCACTTGTCTATCGACATGTGTTATGGAATTGGCATGGAAGAAGACAGCTGAACACTTGGGAGGTTCAGGAAAGCCTTTATTCAAAGCAGTGCTGCTGGTTCAGGAGACTCAAAGATCCAGATCCTGAACAACTTAGACAATGAGGTTTTCTCCTTATCTATTTCTGAGTTTCTTTGTTTCCTGACTACTAGCTTCTGTAGTGGACTCTCACAGCCCCCCATGAGAGTCAGTTAGATGGTTAGCTTAGATTGTAGCTAATGTCCATCCTGGATGGCGCCAGTGACCTCCCTGTAGTTAAGCTGTTACATCCTTGGTTTAGGGCCCCTTGTAAATTGGAAGTATTTAGGTAAATAGGTCTTGCAAGACCAGATAATTAAGGAAGGGGCAGTGACTTCATTATTGGCTATCAGGAATGTGCATTAGGGATACTGATTAACTAGCTACAGAGTACGGCTGCTAGTCTCCTACATTCTTTCACAAATGGAGTTAATTATCGGCTAGCAAGAGTGTGCAGTAGAAGGCAGGTTATTGGAACAAGTTCAGATTGCTAGCCCCCCCAAAATGTCTTATGCTCCCCATCACATACACTTAGGTTGCTTCCATATCTTGAATATTGTAAGTAATGCTGTGATGAACATAGTAATACACATATATTTTTGAATTAGTATTTTGGATTAAGGGAAATTAAGGAAACAATCCCATTTATATTTTCATCAAAAATACCTAGGATTAATTTCACTAAGGAGGTAAAAGACTTGTATTTGGAAAACTGTAAAACACCAGAGAAAGAAATGGAAGCATATAACATTCTTATGAATAGGAAGAATCAACATTGTTAAAATGCCCAATCTACAGATTCAATGCAATTCCTATCAAAACACCAATGGCATTTTTCACAGAACTAGGACAAATAATCCTAAAATTTATATGGAACCACAAAAGACCCCGAATAGCCACAGCAATCTGGAGAAAGAACAAAATTGGAGGTATTATGCTACTTAATAACAAACTATACTACAAGGCTTTAGTTACAGACACATAGATCAATGGGGCAGAATAGAGATAAACCCAGGTCTACATGACCAATTAATTTATGACAAAGGAGGTAAGAATATACAATTATTTAATAAATAATTTTGGGAAAACTGGACAGATATATGCAAAAAATGAAAATAGAGCACTTTCCTACACCATATATAAGAGTAAACTCAAAATGAATAAAAGACTTAAAAGTAAGACCCAAAACCATAAAACTAGAAAAAAACATAGGTAGTAAATTCAAAGGCATTGCTCTTAGTAATATTTTTTTTTGTATATGTTTCCTCAGTTAAGGGAAAATTCCATTGATATTTTGATAGGGATTACACTGAATCTGTAGATTGCTTTAGATACTATGGACATTTTAATATTAATTCTTTCAATCCATAAGCATAGAATATTATTTCATTTACTTATATCTTTTTCAATTTCTTTTATTAATGTCTTATAGCATACAGCTATTTTATCTACTCAAATTTATTCCTAGGTATTTTACTTTTTAAAAATATAATTGTAAATGGGATTGTTTCTTTAATTTCTCTTTCTGATACTTTATTGTTAGTATACAGAAATAGAACAGATTTTTGTATATTGATTTTTTACCCTTCAAATTTACTGAATTTGTTTATTTATCAACTTTAACAGTCTCTTGGTGGTTTTTAGGGTTTTCTATATATAATATCATGTCATCTACAAATAGTGACAGTTTTACTTCTTCCTTTCCATTTTGATGCCTTTTTATTTTATTACCAAGTTGCTTTGCCAGGTCTTCCAAAGGTATGTTGAAACTTTCTCTTATTTCTGATTTTAGAGGAAAAAAACTTTCAGCTTTTCACCTTTGAGTCTGATGTTAGCTGTGGGCTTGTAAAATATGGCCTTTATTTATGCTGAGATATGTTTTCTGTATACCCAGTTTGTTGACAGTTTTTTAAGGGATTATAAATTTTGTCAAATGTGTTTTTTGCATCTAGTGAGATGATATGATTTTTATACTTCATTTTGTTAATGTGTTTTTATGACATTAATGGACTTGTGGATGTTGAATCATCTTTGCATCCCTGGCACAAGTCCCACTTGATAATGATGTATGATTCTTTTAATGTGTTGTTGAATTAGGTTTACTAATATTTTGTTGAGCATTTTTACATCCATGTTTATTAAGGATACTGCCCTGTAATTTTCTTTCCTTGTGTCCTTGTGTGGATTTGGTATCAGGGTAATGCTGGCCTCATATAATGAGTTTGAAATAGTTGCCTTCTTAGGCACATTTTCATTGGTGGGTTTGTGTTTAAGTTTTATAGTCTGTCCAGTCTGTTCTATCCATTGAGCTAAGGCCTCATTGTCTTTTCTTTTTTTTCAGATGATCAGCATAGCCAGGTTTTTTCTCTCATTGTCTTTTCATGCTGCTTCCCACTCTTTTCCGTCCACTTGAAACAACATTTCCTGTGTGACCTATTTTGTTTATTTATTTTAAAAATTTTTTATTGTTGAGAGTATTACAGATGTCCCCTTTATTTCCCCCCATTGTCTCCCTCTACCCAATTCCCGCCCTGCCCCAGGTCTTCACCACAGTATTGTCTGTGTCCACAGGATATAAGTTCTTTGGTTAATCATCTCTTCCTGCTTCCTCCCCTCCCGACTTCCCTCTGGGATTCATCAGTCTGTTCCATGTTTCCATGCCTCTGGTTCTATTTTATTCATCAGTTTATTTTGCTTATTAGATTCCTTGTTCATTTATTTTGATTTTTAGATTCAATTGTTGATAGAAATGTATTCATTGCCATTTTATTGTTCATATTTTTTATCCCTCCTCCTCCTCCTCCTCCTCCTCCTCCTCCTCCTCCTCCTCCTTCTTCTTCTTCTTTCTCTTCTTAAAGAAGACCCTTCAATTTCCTGTAATACTGGTTTAGTGGTGACGAACTCCTTTAGCTTTTTCTTATCTGTGAAGCTCTTTATCTGACCTTCAATTCTGAATGATAGTTTTTCTGGGTAGAGTAATCTTGGGTGTAGGTCCCTGCTATTCATCACTTTGAATATTTCTTGCCACTCCCTTCTGGCCTGCAAAGTTTCTGTTGAGAAATCAGTGGACAGTTGCATGGGTGCTCCCTTGTAGTTAACTAACTGCTTTTCTTATGCTGCTTTTAAGATTCTCTCTTTGTCTTTAACCCTTAACATTTTAATTATGATGTGTGTTGGTGTGGGCCTCTTTGGGTTCCTCTTGTTTGGGACTCTCTGCACTTCTTGGACTTATACGCCTATTTCTTTTACCAGGTAGGGGAAGTTTTCTGTCATTATTTAATCCAATAGGTTTTCAATATCTTGCTCTCTGTCTTCTCCTTCTGATATTTCCATGATGCAAATGTTGGTAGGCTTGAAGTTGTCCCAGAGGCTTCTTACACTATCTTCATATTTTTGGATTCTTTTTTTGTTTTGCTCTTCTGATTGGGTATTTTTCCCTTCCTCATATTCCAAATCATTGATTTGATTCTTGGCATCCTCTAGTCTACTGTTGAATCCTCATAAATTATTCTTTATTTCAGTTTGTGTATGCTTAATTTCTGTCTGATCCTTTTTCATGTTTTTGACATTCTCACTAAGATCCGTAAAAGTCTCACTAAGTCCCTTAAAGCTCTCATTAATATCTTTGAGCAACCTTATAACCATTGTTTTGAACTCTGTATCTAGTAGTTTGTTTCATTTAGTTGTTGTTTTTTTCTGGAGATTTTTTCTGTTCTTTCATTTGTGACATGTTTCTTTGTCTCTCACTTTTGCTGCTTTCCTGTGTTTGTTTCTATGTATTAGGTAGAGCTGCTATGTCTCAGGGAATTGATAGAGTGACCTTGTGTATTAGGTGTCCTGTAGGGCCCAGTGGCTCAGCCTACACAGTCACCTGAGCTGGGCACTCTAGGTGCACTGTGCCCTTGAGTGGGCTGTGTGCACAGTTTTGTTGTAGTTGAAACTTTTTTTTTTAAAATGTAGTTGAAACTTTATTGCTGTTGGCATCACTGGGAGTTGACCTTCAGGCCAATTGACTTTGAGGACCAGCTGTGACTACAGTGGAAGGGCTGCTGTGCAGGAGACACCCCTGTGGAGCAGGACTTGCTGCACTGGGGCTTTGGTGTTCATTGAGTCTGCCCCTTGAATGTGTTGCTCATGGATGTGTAGAATTGTAATCTGGTATGGTCTGAAGCTGTCCACTGGGTGCAATGGCTCTGGGGCCTCCCAGAAGATTCTCTCTTTGTCTTTTGCTCTTGGCATTTTAATTATGACGTGTCTTGGTGTGGTCCTCTTTGGATTGGATTGGAAGTGCTCAGGTGAGACCAAGATGTGAAGCAAGGCAGGCTGCTGCTAGTGCCAGGTCTTGCTGATGCCAGCTGCTGCTTGTTTGAGAGTGCTGGGGTCCAGCCCCAGCGGGTCCAGGGGTTCCCAAAGGTGTGGACGAAGTCGGCAAAGAATGTTTTACACGGAGACAGTGTTCAGAACTCTCTAGCTTTCCTTAGTCTCCGTGGATCTACCTGTGCCTGGCTGAGGCCACAGAGAAAGATCCCAAGGCAAGCTGAGCCTTTATTTTATAGTGAGAGGTAAACAAGGTAGTGGTTTCTATAGTTACACAGTTCTTGTGAGTTTCACTTGTTTTGACCATAGTTACACTTCCTGCACTTCCCTCAGCCCATTAGCTTCCCAGATAAGATCTAGAGAGCCTCATAAGGTCAAGCCTAATTATGCTAAGAGGACTGTGCCCTCTAAGCTGGGAATTGTTTGTGACTTTTCCCACAGGTCAGTCCGAGGCTTAACCCTATATCAGCTCCCCACATCTCACCCTTCTTTTATTTTTTAAGCTACTATAATGACAGTAAAACTTAAGCATCAAACTTAAGCATCAAGAACAAAACTCTGGCTATTAAAACAATAACAAAACAATGCCAATGCAAAACCCAAAACATTTTAAAACTTATGCATAACATTTCAAGAACAAAAAATGTTTTAAGTCCCAATTTCAACATCTGAGAGTTCTGAGTCCAAGTTTCAATGTCCGACAGTTCCTTATGTGTACATGTCAGCAATGATATTTCAGTTCTGGATGGAGGACAAATGGTGGCAATGCAGGTCCGACCCTCTCTGGTTTGATCCTGGGCAACCTGCAGCGGCGCACAGCTGCTGACTGCTAGCATGGCAAAGTGTCGTCAGCGTCCTCCATCTCTGGATTGTTTTTCCTCTTGTCTTCATGGCTGGAGCATTCCTGATAATTCCTCTCTGTTGCAGGAATCCACATGGTCTTGAAGTTGTTTTCGGAAAATATACAAACATATTCTCGACCGAAGGTTAATAAAGGGAATTTTACTTGGGGTCCTTTTTATATTTGCCCAAATGAGTTTCCTTTGGCTTATTTTGACACCATATGTGTTTTCCTGGGTATCTTGCTGTTAGCATTATAAATGAAAAAAAAAATTTTCTAGATGTAATTTAGTTACAGGATATTTTTCCTTACATGGTATTTTTCCACTATTCCCCCTTTTTTTAAAATTTAATCTAGATATCTTTAAATTTTAATGTTTTTGCACAAAAATATGACTGTTTTAGTTTCATTGCATGTTAAGCAATTTTTCCATGAAATGAAAATTTTTGGTTAATACTTCTTGAGCCAATTTTAATTAATCTGAAAACTTGATTGCTATTTTACTGTCAAATTTAATATTCTAACAATAATCTTAATTTACACTGTAAATATTAATTGAAAGGATCACTTTATGTCCTTGAGGAGGCTCAAGCATTCCTGTTTGTTAGGCTAGATTTAAATATAGGGTCTGTTAACTAAGCCTTCGTTTTTCTGGGTACCATTTTCAGCTGGACCAAGTCTCTTCTGTTATTTGGTTCCTGATCTGGGCTGGGCATGGGAAGCAAGAAGCAGCCATGGGGACAGGAGACCTTCATCAGAAGGGGCGAGTGTTCAGGCCCCTGCACAATTGGGGGGGTGAGGATCTGTGCCCCACCTTGTTGACCCCCAAGTTCTCTTCTGCTTGCCCCTCTGTGACTGTGCCTGTCTTATGTTGTTCCTCCCTGAGGAATCTTACCCGTCTTTGACTAACCAGCCATCCTCCGGGGCCAAGCAGGGTGATGTGAGGTTCAGTTCTGTCTCCTTGGTAGCCTATGCCCCTGTGGCCTCCACACCCAGCAACTGCCTTGGATCCCCTCGCCTACTGGCGGGGCCCCGGCATTGATCATGGGGAACCCAGGTTTCTTCTCCAGAGAGGGCCCAGCTTATGCCATTGGGCAAGAGACAGATCCATGGTACCAGCTTTTCATGATCCCAGCTTGAACAGAGAGCTCAGATAAAGCTGTAGACAACTGGAATCCTCTTGGCAAAAAAAGGTCAAGAGAGGTTAATAAAGAATGCTTAAGTGCCTTCCCAGGAGGGAATAAATCCCTTCAATGTCCTTAAAACATTCAAAGAATTAATTTGTAAGTTTGTTTGGGATAAATGCACAATATACTGTTGTAAAGCATCAAAAATTATGAATAAAACTTGTAGAATAATACCACGTAAGAATATTCTTTGCTCTAGGTCATGACAACTTAATTTTAAACTGGCTGTCTCAAAGTTTGGAATGAGGAACCTAGTTAGCAAAAAAAAAGCAATTTACAGAAGCAGAGACAGCATGCTATCCAAATTACAGTTTTGGGTAAACACATTATCTAGAGTCCTTGGGTAACCTAGGTTAAACTTAGGCATGTTATCTAAATTTACAGTTTTGGGTCTCCAGAACACTGAGTTGACACGCTAACTGGAGCCCTCTGACTTTGGGATAGTTGTGCTGTCCTTCCCAGGTAAAGGAAAAATGTGCCTTCTAAGAGCAGTATGAAAGTTATAGTTTTTACCTGAATTAATTGTTACCATAGTTCACTTTACCATGCCCCAGGTGGTCTCTGGGCTGTTGGTTGTCTGGTTTGTCTTCCTCCTGCTGGGTTATACTTGGAGAACTTCAATTTAAAAAGAAATCTTTTTCTTTTACAAAAAGTAACCTATAGGGTTACTTCCTGGATGTTGACTGATAGTGCCGCAAGGCCATGTATTTCAAGTCAAAGTCATGAAACATTTATGGTGACTGTACTTTCAGATTTGGTATTTTAACAGCAAATCATCCTATAAATATTAGTGGAAGATATTTCAAAATTTTAAAATTTCTCCTTTTTATTAAATTTAAAATATTTTTAAACAGCATTCCCTTTCAGCTTATTTGCATATACAGAAGGATCATGGGAAGCCTTCAGTAACTTTTTAGAAGAATTTTACTTTACTAGGATTCAATTGCTTACAAAGATTATTAAATTTAGTAACGTTTTATTCTGATACACGAGGTGCAAACGCTGCCCCACCTCCAGCCTAATTTAAAATGCAGCGGCGAGGAGCTTTTGTTATTTTAAATTACATCTTAAAATTCTACTGCTGTATTTTAAGAAATATCAAACAAAATAACTTGTTTTGCCCTTTCTTAGAGGCAAAAACTTAAAATATATTTATTAATTTATATTTGATAAAGCTTTCCATGTGATTTCAAGTATATTAAATTGGCTTTATTAAAAAAATCATTTAAGAAGAGAGAATAAACTTTTGAAAACATTTCAGGGCCCATGAAATGTCCCAAAGTCATTCCTTGGTTATAGTTTTGAAATCTAACTTGAAAGACCATCAAATATATATGTGTATATATGATTTAAAGATTATATACCTTTTATAATTATTAAGAGATATCAATTAAATTAAAACTGATCTTTGTATATAAAATTTCTGTTGGGATCACAGAATTTATCCTCTTTTTTAATCAGATCAATGAGTAACATATTTTGAATTCTAATTATTTCAGAGAAAGCACAAGATTTTCTTAAAAATAAATTTCTATACGTTAGGCATTTAGTTACCACAATTATAATTTTTCCCAATTTTATTTAACTAGAACTTTAAACTCTTAGCTGGCAAGTTAAATATTTAGCATTTCTCAATCAGTAACATTTTTAAGAATAAACTTCAAAAATACAAGACATAATCAATAGATTTAATTCTGTCCTCTAAGATTTTTCGTGAGGGAAATTTATATTAATATTTTAGCATTTTGTTATTTCAGAATATCTAATTCAATTTAGCAAACTCCCAAAGCCTTGGGCTGCCATTGACTGGAAACAGGTAACCATTAAAATGCAGATTAGTTACATTCTTTCTACCAAGGATGGGAAACTGGGAAGCAAGCCTCTCTTTAGAAGTTTCCACTGGTAGGAAATTTTTGGCCTACCTGCTTGTCTGTTGGGGGGAGGGAGGCTAGCCCTTCCTCCATCAGAAATTGCCTTGGGCATACATACTCCTCTGTATTCACAACTTCCCACTTCAACCCCAAAAGCCTCAGCTTCACATTTCTACCATGAATTGGCTCCACCCCCGAGCCTCAGCACCTCAAAACAAAACCCCAATTTCGAGCCAAATTGTTAGTTTTACCTTTTGTGTCAAGAGCTAACTTTGATATGTTAAAAACTAAGTAAAATCCACTTACTCAATCCAAAACAGGCATTAAAAAGAAAAACCCCAAATGCTCTCTTGTATCCATTTTAAGAGTAGGATTGGCGCTTTCCGCTATTACCTGAGTCCTGATCTATCACCCCAGGGAGAGCTTGCCAATCCTGCACTTTCCCGGGGTGGAAAGGCTGCAGTGGGGTTAAGGATAAGGCTCCTTGGGCCTACCTTCTCCCATGCCTTTACATTTACCTTTCCGGCACCTTTCCTTCCTCAGAAAAGCATGGACATACTTCTTGTATAAAACATTCCCTCTGACTGGGAGTAACCTTAACTCCTCTGCTAGCAAGCATGTGTTAAAAGATCAATACAGAGTCTTTTTACTTTAGACTCAGTATGGCACATCTTCTCAATCTAAGTTCTGTACTATCCACCCACTTACCCTACTTATTCTCTATAGGGGGGTCTGCAGCACCCTACGGTGGAGTCCTATCCATCCCGAGTGCGGGGGTTCTCAATGTGTGTGGGGGGGCTTACCTAGGGGAATCCTGATCAGCCTGTCCGGGCGCCATATGCTGGGGTCCAGCCCCAGCGGGTCCAGGGGTTCCCAAAGGTGTGGACGGAGTCGGCGAAGAATGTTTTACACGGAGACAGTGTTCAGAACTCTCTAGCTTTCCTTAGTCTCCGTGGATCTACCCGTGCCTGGCTGAGGCCACAGAGAAAGATCCCAAGGCAAGCTGAGCCTTTATTTTATAGTGAGAGGTAAACAAGGTAGTGGTTTCCATAGTTACACAGTTCTTGTGAGTTTCACTTGTTTTGGCCACTTCCTGCACTTCCCTCAGCCCATTAGCTTCCCAGATAAGATCTAGAGAGCCTCATAAGGTCAAGCCTAATTATGCTAAGAGGACTGTGCCCTCTAAGCTGGGAATTGTTTGTGACTTTGCCCACAGGTCAGTCTGAGGCTTAACCCTATATCAGCTCCC
>NW_005871583.1:539213-542698 GCF_000147115.1 Myotis lucifugus | reverse complement strand
AATGTTATTTATCTAATGATTTTTTAAAAAAGAAATGACTTGTTTAAGGTCTTCAATGTGCATTGAGAAGGTGTACTGATCTGTGATATAAGGATAACCTGGAGGGCATTATGCTAAAGGAAATTGGCCCAGGCAGAGAAAAACAAATACTAGATGGTATCATTTTTAGGTGGAATCTAAAACAAATAAACAAACAAAAAAGCTGACCTCATAGAAACAGAGCAGAATGGTGGTTGCTGGGGCATAACAATGGTAAAAATGGAGAGGTGTAGGCCAAAGGATACAAACTTTGAGATATGAATAAATTATGAGGATCTAATGTGCAGCATGTGACTATAATTAATAAAATGGTATTGTATACTTGAAATTCGCTGAGAGTAGATCTTAAGCATTCTCACCACACACACACACAGTCAACTATATGAGGTGACAAAAGTGTTAACTTGATTGTGGTAATAATTTATATAAGAATGTGGACGTACATATAATAATGTATATTTTAAATATATACAATTTTAATTGTCAATTGTTCTTCAATAAATCTGTGGGAAAATAATAAATGAAAGAAGGAGGGTTGCAATCCAAAAAATAAAAAGAAATAAATATTGCAGTGCTTGGTGATAGTGAACTAAAGTGAACTGGAAAGGGACATTTCCAGTCAGGCAACTATAAAGTGTTTTACTCTGGAAATGACAAACTTAGAAGACGGTGAGTGGCTTTAATACTGAGGCAAGATGTAGCAGGCAGTTGGGAGTTACGGTACAAGGTCTGAAGGAATGATATCAATCAGACTTCTAGGAAAACCTAGTAATATAGCCATTATCCAAGTCTATACTCCAACTACAAAGGCTGCAGAAGTAAAACTGAAAGTTTTTATGTAGGTATCAAAGAAGAAATTGATCACATACCAAAATCTGGACGAGGGGTCAGAAATGAAGCAGGAGATGAGCTCATAGATTTCTGCAAAGCCAACAACTTGTCCATCGTAAATGCATGCTTCAAACAACCGAACAGACATCACCAGATGGCCAATATAGAAATCAACTAGACTATGTAATTGCAAGCAGGAGTTGAAAAATCTCTGTTCTCTCTGCCAGAACAGAACCAAGAGCAGATTGTGGTACTTACCATGAACTGTTAATATCAAACATTAGAGTAAAGCCGAAGAAGAACACTAAAAAATTGTAGTGCCAAAATATAATGTAATAGCATTCCTGATGGATTTAAAGTCCATGTAAAAACAGGTTTGCATTGTTAAATTTAACTGCCTGAGAACCAGTAGAACTATGGGCTGAAACTAGAAATACTGTTAGTGAAGAATGTGAAAAGGCAATACCAGAAGTAAAAAGGAAAGAAAAGTTGAGTTGGATGAAAGAAGAAACACTAAAAATTATTAAAGATAGGCGAGACACAAAAGTAAAATGTGTCAAAAGCTGTTTTTCAACGACTATCATGTACAGATAAAGAGAACTATTATGATCATCAATAAAAGGTGAGAGAAGAAAACAAAACAGGAAAAAGTAAGAGATCTCTATCAGAAGGTTAAATAAATAAAAGGGAAATTAAAACCTAGACTAGGAATGCTGAACAACGAACAAGGAAGCACATTATTTGACCAGGGGAAAATGAAGGGAAGGTGGAAACAGACTACTGAAAATCTCTACAAAAGAGACCACTTTTGACAGATACCTTTGAAGATGATTCCTAGGAGGAAGGATCTATAATTATAGCAAGTGAAGCAAAAGCTGCCCTGAAAGTACTGAGAAGAAATAAATCACCCGGGGGAGATGCGATACCTATAGAATTATTTCAAGCCACAGAGAATTAATTTGATAATTCCTAACTATAATATTTCAACAAATATGGAAAAAAACCCACAATGGCCTACGACTAGAAATGATCAATATATATCTCAATCATTGAGAAAGGAGGTGCCAAGGAGTGCTGTAACTATCAGAGCATAGCCCTAATTTCCCAGGCAATTAAAGTGATGCTAAAGATGATGCAACCATGTTCTACCTTACATGAAGCAAGAAATGCTAATGTTCAAGTTCGGTTCAGAAAAGGAAGATGTACTCAAGATTTAATTTTGAACTGTTATTCGAGTGATCCAAAAAAATTATAGAAGAAGGTTAGTTTATGATTTATAGACTACAGTAAAGTCTTTGACTGTGCAGATCATGAAAAACTATGGGTTGCATGGAAAAAAGTGGTTGTACATCAGCCCTTATTCGTATTGATGTGCAATCTGTATTGTGAACAGGAAGCCACGGTCAGGGCAGAAAATGGAGAATCAGAGTGGTTTCCTGTAGGCAAAGGAGTCAGACAAGGGTGCATTTATCTCCCTATTTGTTTAATCTGTACACAGAATATATCATACGATATATCCTAGACTCAGAGGAAAGAGGAGTAATAACTAGTGGAAAAATATCAATAACTTAAGATATGCAGATAACACCATCTTTCTGGCAGAAAGTAGCAATGATTTGAAACAACTTCCGATGAAAGTGAAAGAACAAAAGGCCAAAGCAGGACTGCATTTGAATATCTAAAAGACAAAAAATCATGGCTACAAAGAAATATACAAGTAGAATATAGACAATGAAGATACTGAAATTGTTAAAGATTTTCTTACCTTGGTTCATTCATCAATTCAAATGAAGACTGCAGCCAAGAATCAAGAGAAGGTTAAACGTGAAAGGACAGCAATGGAAAAATCAGGAAAGATCACCAAGAGCAAAGATGTGTCATTAGAGACCAAGGCCAAGATCACCCACACCCTCATATTCCCAATTACTATGTACAGGTACAAAAGTTGGACAGTAAAGAAGGCTGTTAACAACTGACTCATTTGAAATATGGTGTAGAGGAGAGCTCTACAGAAACCCCGGATGTTTGAGTAGATCCCAGAGAAAATTAAGCTTGAAACATTCTTGGAGACAAAAAAAAAATGACAAAACTGAAACTGTCCTACTTTGGACACATCGTAAGAGGGAAAGATTCTTGGGGGGAAGGGAAGAATAACGCTGGGGAAAATGGAAAGCAGCAGGAATAAAGGAAGACCAAATATCAGATGGATGGACTCACAGAAGCCATAGGTATGAGTCTGCAGGACCTGAGCAGGGCCATTGAGGACAGGACATTGTAGACATTACTCATTCTTAAGGTTGCCAGAGTTATGGCTGACTCTATGGCACATAGCATACAAAGCGTTCATGCTCATTCAAAAGTAGCTCCTTTGGGGGAAAAATAAACTGGTATGAATAAGTAGATACATATACACACATAAACATATGTTTATTTTCCTAGACATAGAAAAGACACTTGATAAATGTAATAATCATTATTTTAAAATGATCAATAAAGTAGAAATAGAAAAAAATCATCTATAAAAATACAAACAGTATCATGTTTCATGGAAAATATCATCATTCTCACTCAAATTAGAAAACTGACAGAAAGGCCAGACTCACTGGCATTATTTA
>NW_005871583.1:499142-538908 GCF_000147115.1 Myotis lucifugus | reverse complement strand
GAAGGAAGAGGAAGAGGAAAAGAAGAGAAGATTACTAATAATGGAAATCAGCCCTACAAGAAAAATAATATATAATAGAGGCATGATTTTGGGTTCCTGATACTACTGTGAGAAAACATGGTTTCTGGATCCCTTCCCCCAAATCAACCTAATTAAAAAAAATAAATAAACATGAGAGGGAAATGCATAATCCAGGTTATTAAAACAATAAAATAAAGAGAAGAAATGGGCAAGAATTGCCAAGTCATTAATTTCCCTAGAGTTAAATCAGGGCAAAGTATAAACACATCAAGCACAGACATATATTGATTTGAGCACAAAATATATTTTTTGATGGTCTGACAAAAAATATAGGTATAATTCTGATTCATTTACATTAGATAGCTATTGTTGTTTTGGCTATTGTCATTTTTTTTTTTATTTGACAATCTAAGGGAAAAGAGGTCAGTGTCCCTAAGTAAACAGGTATTGCATGTTTTAAAAATTCTGGCAGCACACTGGTTGAAAACCATTGCACTAAAGAATAGGGAAATAGTTTCAGTTTCATCTATGCTGCTTCTCTTTCCATTGCTCCCAAAGCAGTCTGACAGAGTTGCCAAGAGTGTGAGGTCTCTTTCAGTTTTGTTCTTTATTATTTTCAATTAAATAAAAAGCATCTTATTTTATAATCACATAGCTAACATATGCAAACAAAGAAGTTATGTAACTGTCTTCTCTTCAGCAATATCTGTCTTATGAAGTATTCAGAAGAATCATGACACAGGCCTCTGATCTCAAAAAGCTCAAATTCTAGTAAAAGCAATAAACTTGACATTAAATGTTTAGAAAACAGTGTGAGGCCATATATAAATAAGAGCTGAGTAGTGTGGTAAGGTTATAATGCAACCCCAGTCTGGACACTGGACGATTAATAATATTTATGGGAGAAAAAAATGACCAGTGTCATTAAAGTCATCAGTTCCACTCACCCTTTCAAAACAACTCAAACCCTCGACTGTCTGTACCTCTCCCCTTTGTAGACAAGATACCTGTGGTTCTAGCACATTTTTATTATTTATTCATTTTATTGTTTTTTTATAATACACATTATTTCTGAAAGTATTTAAGATGGCTGTCACAGCATGAAGAAGTCTTTGAAAATGTCTTATGGACTTAGCCCCTAAGAGACAATACGCCAACAAAGCCACAATGAGGCAATGAGATACCTATTGCTTCACAGGCATTAGGATGGCTATTACTTAATAAACAAATACAAAAGGATGTGGAGAAACTGAAACCCTTTGCATCACTGTTGAAACTGTAAAATTCTGTAGTCACTATGGAAGGTTCTACAGGGATTCTTCAAGAAAATTAAACAAAGAACTACCATATAATCCAGAAATTTTACTTCTGGGTATATACCCAAAAGAAATTAAAGCAGGAACTTGAATAGTTATCCCTACATAAATGTTAACAGCAGCATTATTCACAATAGCCAAAACATGGAAGCCACCACAGTGTCCATGGACAAATGAGATTTTAAAAATGTGATATATGCATACAGTGAAATATTATTCAGCTTTAAAAAGGAAGGAAATTCTGACTCATGCTACAACATGAATGAACCTTGATAACATTAGGCAAAGTGAAATAAGCCAGTCACAAAAGGACAGATACTGTATGATTCAACTTAGATGAAATACCTATAGTAGTGAAATTCATAGAAATAGAAAATTGAATGGTGGTTTCCAGGACTGGAAAGAAGGGGGGAAAGGGAGTTCCCATTCTACAGTCACCAGGGTCCTATTGTTTTTCTTTCTCCCTCACATCTCATCTTTATTCACTACTCACTACCTCTATCACCCCATAAAAGATCACTTTGATTTTCCGGTAAGAGAGAGTCCTGTTGTCTCCAGCCAACTAGAGGGATGTTTTCTCATCTCACATTTTTAAATTCTATTTCCCAAAGGTTAATTCTTCCTTGGTAAATGGATGATCCTGGAAGTTACTGTCACCATGTTCTCCAGCATATCCAAAGTTTCATCACATTTTTATTCTCTGGATTTGATTCTTAGGATCTCAACACTTGTCCAGAGCATTCCTGGATTTTTCTTATATCCACTGAATTCCTATGAGTCTTATTTCTCATGAATTCATGGTGCCTGATGAAATCATAACAACCCTAGCTCCCTTCACTTCCAGTTTGCTTTATGTTCTACCTGAAAGAATAGTGCATTTTGATAGCCTCCCAAGAGCTTGAAATTAAGAGCATCTAGATTTTCAGTAGGTGGGGACCAAATAAAAGAATATCTATCATATGACAAAAACAGAAAGGATAGAGAGTAGAGAGTTTTATCAAGTTTTCATATGAAATAACATTTACCCAGAAATGCAAGATGTGTATATGTAAGATCTGGTGAGATTCCTTTTTGTACTATAACAACCACTAAAACAACCCCGTGGTTCAATTCATCTGTAAATTCCTAGTACAGAAAAGAAATGAAGTGAATTAATCTAAATTAAGGAAATTGGGCCTCCCAAGTTCCTACATCATAAAGTCAGATCTATTATTTATTTTTTAATCTATCTTTATTATTGAAAGTATTACAAATGTCCCTCTTCTCCCCGCCCGCCCCCCCTTGCATTGACCCTCTCCACCCTGCAGCTTCCCTCTCCCCTCCAGGCCTTAACAATAAACTTTAATCTAAGCAATTTTCTTTTAGCATTTACTCAAATAAAAGTGTCAGCATTTGAGAACAGAATGGTTAATACCTGAGCCTTGACACGGAGTCCATCCTTGCAGATTCCTGAGGATGACCACCTGGAGACAGGTGATTGCAAGAGCCCTCAGATTAGCGATGGTCAACTGTATGACTGCAGGTGGCCCTCCTTGCCTATTGGTGTGAGGAAGGGATGCTGAGATTCAGCAGGGAAGAAAACAGAGGAAAAAGCAGGAAGGTCTGAAATGAAGACCACATAGAAATAATTAACCAGATGGGCAGCTGTGTCACAGCCAGAAAACAGAAAGTGCAGAGGAAACAGAAACTATAAAACAATGCAAAATAATGACTTAAACAAATGCACTAAAGTTAAATTGGGATCTCAGCATCAACAAAACACAGGAAAAAAAAGAGAAAGATCCTAGTGTTGAATGAGGAAAGAGATGCATATATGCAGAAAGGCCCTGAAGTTTTTCTCTTAACTTAAAACAAACTTCCTTCTGTTCCTCAAATATCATTGGAGTCCTGATCAGATGACATTCCTGAAGCAGTAACAGGTCCACACTATGATCATTTCCTTTGCTGAAACCACCTAGTAACATAGTATAATAGTCTTTTTCTTTTCCCTTTTTCTAATGCTGACTTTAAACTAAACTAGAGAAGGAAAATTAAATAAAACATAACACAAATTTTGGGAGACAAATTTTTCCTTAGGGGAAATAAATGATAGAAATGTCTCATATAATTAAGCTTTTAAAATACTAAATATATAAATATTTAGTTTTCCTGGCTTTTAGTTTTCCTGTTTATAAAATAGTGATGA
Organism: Myotis lucifugus; assembly: GCF_000147115.1. Taxonomy (NCBI): domain Eukaryota; kingdom Metazoa; phylum Chordata; class Mammalia; order Chiroptera; family Vespertilionidae; genus Myotis; species Myotis lucifugus. The sequence continues at coordinate 535,386 of NW_005871583.1, read as the reverse complement.
TAATAGTAGTGTTTACATTATAAGGTGATTGTGAGGATAAATTGGAAGGCAGCTATGCTCACCACTATACCACCAACGCCGGCCGAGAACTATGTAAGTATTTGGTATTAGAAGAACATTTGAAAAAGACAATTAAAACCTTGAAAGAAAGAAAAATGAGAGAGGAAGAGGAAAAAGACAATTAGAACCTTGAAAGAAAGAAAAAGGAGAGAGGAAGAGGAAGAGGAAGAGGAAGAGGAAGAGGAAGAGGAAGAGGAAGAGGAAGAGGAAGAGGAAGGAAGGGAGGAAGGAAGGAAGGAAGGAAGGATGGATTATCATTTTCTTAGGTATTACAGTGATTAATTTTATATGTCATAATATTAAGTATACATGAAACAACAAAAATGTAAAATTTACAGCAGAATAGAAGAGGAATAGGTAGTTGCATGTGTAGTCAATGCCTCATTGTACAGAAAACAAATAGTTATCAACTAAAATTGGTAAACATAAAATATGTGGAGGTAATACTAAGAGAAACAACTATAATAATTAAAAGGCTTGAGAGTGGAACTTAATGGTAAGTAGGTATTACTTGATATTTTAATCAAAAGCATGTGTCACTTTGATAAGCCATATATATGTATGTATGCATACATACATATATACAATTTTTAACTGTACTTGAGAAACACAAGTGTTTAAACATGTGGAATTGCACTAAAATTTTGTTTGCTAGATCATAGTGCCTAATTCATATAAATGTTAAAAGCCTAGAAACACCTGGTTTAAAGTATCATAGAACATTATGCCCTAAATTGTTTTTTAAAGCATCCTAGCTGGAAAATATAATGTAAATGTTGAACACATTTGGCTTGGGTACCGAAGTCACAGGATGACCAATTTCCATTGTGATATAGATTACTTAACCACTGCTTCCTACCTGCCATAATGAAAATTAGTGACAAGGTTTAAAATATCCCCTATTTCTTTTAAGAGACAACATGTCCCTTAACCCTGTAGCCTAGAGACAAAGGGTCACTTCACAGATACGTTGCAGTTCAGAAGTTTCGAACCCCACAACTCTTTGAATTTCATGCCATTATCTATACTAATAAAAGGGTAATATGCTAATTAGTCCAGGTGACTGGACATCTTCCAGAAGTCCGACTTCCTTCCAGACAAAGCCATGGTGGTGGGTGCTGAGGGAGAGGTGCTTAGGGGCGATCAGGCCGGCAGGGGAGGGCAGTTGGGGGCCATCAGGCCAGCAAGGGAGGGCAGTTGGGGGCCATCAGGCTGGCAGGGGAACGGTTAGGTGGCGATCAGGCCAGCAGGCAGGCAAGCAGTTAGGAGCCAGAGGTCCCGGATTGCAAGAGGGATGTCCGACTGCTGGTTTAGGCCTGATTGGAGAGGGTGCAGGGACCGGGCTGAGATAATCCCCCTCCACGAGCACGAATTTAGTGCACCGGGCCTCTAGTCTTTAAATAAACACTTCCCTTTCATACAATTAAGTCATTGTCAATGTGCTGCTTAAAAGTGAAGCACAGTCTGGCAGGTGTGGCTCAGTGGTTGGTCATTGACCTATAAGCCAGGAGGTTACTGTCCGATTCCTGGTCAGGGCACATGACCCGGTTATAGGCTAGATCCCCAGTGTGTGGGCATGCAGGAGGCAGCTGATTAATGATTCTCTCTCATCATTGATGTTTCTGTCTCTTCCTTCCTCTCTGAAGTCAATGAAAATATGTATTTTTTAAAAGTGAAGCAGAACTATCAATGTGACCTTGAGCATTTTGAATTCTCTAAAGCAGAGGTCCTCAAACTTTTTAAACAGGGGGCCAGTTCACTGTCCCTCAGACTGTTGGAGGGCCGGACTATAGTTTAAAAAAAAACTATGAACAAATTCCTATGCACACTGCACATATCTTATTTTGAAGTAAAAAAACAAAACTGGAACAAATACAATATTTGTATTTGCATGTGGCCCGCGGGCCGTAGTTTGAGGACCCCTGCTCTAAAGAATCACCTCAGCCCTAACCGGTTTGGCTCAGTTGATAGAGCGTTGGCCTGCAGACTCAAGGGTCCCAGGTTCGATTCCGGTCAAGGGCATGTACCTTGGTTGCAGGCACATCCCCAGTAGGGAGTGTGCAGGAGGCAGCTGATTGATGTTTCTAACTATCCCTCTCTCTTTCTCTCTGTAAAAAATCAATAAAATATATTTTTTAAAGAGTCACCTCACATGTGAGAGGAGAGGGAGTTGAAATAGATTTCCAAAGACCCGTCTATATTTCAATTCTATGATTTCTCAAATTCTACTCAATAGGAATATTTTTTAATATATTTTTTATTGATTTCAGAGAGGAAGGGAGAGGGAGAAAGAGATAGAAAAATCAATGATGAGAGAGAATCATTGATTGGCTGCCTCCTGCACAGCCCACACTGGGGATGGAGCTGGCAACCTGGGCATGTGCCCTAACCTGAAATCGAACTGTAACCTCCTGGTTCATAGGTTGATGCTAAACCACTGAGCCATGCTGACAGGGCAAGGAATATTTTTTTTCCAGTGAACATCACACCTTTGTTCATCAGGCATTATCCTATATAATAAAGAGATAATATGCAAATTGACCATCATGCCCTCACACAGAATGGCTGCCCCCATGTGGTCAAAATATGGCTGCCACAAGATGGCCGGCAGGAGAGGGCAGTTGTGGGCAATCAGGCCAGCAGGGGAGGGCAGTTATGGGCGACCATGCCAGCAGGGGAGGGCAGTTGGGGGTGATCAGGCCAGCAGGGGAGCAGTTAAGCATCGATCGGGCTGGCAGGGATATGGTTAGTGGGGGATCAGGCTGGCAGGCAGAAGCTGTTAGGGGAAATCAGGCAGGCAGGCAGACGAGTGGTTAGGAGCCAGCAGTCCCAGATTGTGAGAAGGATGTCCAACTGTCGGACATCTCCCGAGGGGTCCCAGATTGGAGATGGTGCAGGCTGGGCTGAAGGACACCCCCCAGTGCAAGAATTTCATGTACCAGACCTCTAGTAGATGATAATGGTGCCAATGTACCCAGACATAATATAGTGGATCTAGTAATTTGTTTTCTTTTTCATTAAAGAGAATATAAATTGACATAATGCTATAAAGTGAGATGCTTCTGCATCCTTCCAAATAATCTAGTTAAGTCCTCTAAGATTCACTCAAAGCATTATTAGAAACCATACTTTCTCTTACTTGAACTTTTAGCTCCACTTTTAAGGAACTAAAGAAAGTTTGCCTTTTGTGGTGGAAAATGATAAAGTAAAAAGGGAGAGAAGAAGTGAAAGCAAAAATAATTGAAGTGTGAAAGGTTGAAAATAATTGTTTTATGACATTATTAAAAGTCTTTGTTACTCATAATTTTCTAACTGTAAGGCTATAATAGTATTGGTTTTGTCAAACTATCCAGCTGCACTCAGGAAATACTCTTCATTGAGACAAAGTCTATATTTTTACATGTTCCCTTCTTTATATTATTACTCTATATATTATCTTAAATTGCTAATTATTTCCATGCTTAAATTTTGGAAATTTGACTTTTTAATATTTTGGAGCAGATGTAATTGCTATTTTTAAGCAACATGAAGCAAGACCTTGTTAATTAGAATACTAGCATTTTAATAAAAATAAAATCACTCAAGTGATTTGAGAAAACAACATAAGAAACACATAATCAAACCTTCAAACAAGTCACAGATTGGTGGGTCTGAGACTACTATTAATATCTTTCAGTAAATTTTAAAAATTGTAACTTCATTAACAATTAAAAGGAAATTTTATTCATGCAATTACCCTCTAAGCAAATAAATTCTCATTTCTGTAATTACTTTTCAACTGTTTCCAATAATACTTACCTATATAAAATAATTGGCTGCAAAACATCAATTTTCTTACGAAGGATTCATGCAGTCAAAACTAATGACCCTAAAATAATTCTCCAAATTTAGAAGACCCAATTGTCCAGTCATTTCTTATATAAATTCACATCTACAACATATCAATTTTTGTATGTTCTATTGTTTTCTATGTTTTTATACAATTATTCTTAGAATGAGAAAGATGGGAATGATTTTGGTTTGAAATCATACATGTTTAATATTGAATCCTACCTCAATATATTATTAGTTGTAATAATATTGTAAAAAAAAAAAAGCAATAGGAACTCCAATCGATTTAAGTGTTTAATTCCTCAAATACTGCTTGTCTGAGAACAATACCTCATCCATATGCATGCAGGAGGAGAGAAATCATATTTGTACAAAATGATACAGTTGTACCCTGGGGCCACATTTTATTGGTGCAGGAAGGGAGTGTAAGGCAAGCTGAACCAATCGGAGTCCTTTCCTGGAAACTGGAATTAGAACTGTAACATTAGCTATCTCCCATCAATCTTCTTTTTATAAGCCGCCTCTTTTTGCTTATCAACCCAGATGCATAACTCTTTTCTGAGTGTCCTCTAAAATAATCTAATCACAAATACATTAAAGAGAAGTGTGCATATTGCTGAAGACTTGTTATAAGGAAGATGGTAAAGAACATTTATTTCACATTACATACAGCAAACAAATTAAAAACTACTCAAGAAGTAATTTCTGATCTCCAAAGCCCCTTCTTTCATTACCAAGTTTTGCTATCCTCTAGTCCTCCTTTACTCTGGGCTCTGTCTCCTGACGCCTCCTTTCAGTTTCTCTCTCTTCTAAATATATAAAACAAGCCCTACCTGATTTAGCTCAGTGGATAGAGTGTCGGCCTGCGGACTGAAGGGTCCTGGATTAAATTCCGGTCAAGGGCACATGCCTGGGTTGCGGGCCCGATCCGCAGAAGATGTGCAGGAGGCAGCTGATCAATGATTCTCTCTCATCATTGATGTTTCTATCTTTCTCTCTCCCTCTCCCTTCTTTTCTGAAATCAATAAAAATACATATATATAAAACAATTCAGTTTGGCTCTAGCTCCTACTCCCAAATTGGAAATCCAAATTCAATTCCAGGTATAGAAAGACAAAAACAAAAGTATAAACATTATATGTTCATACTCTCTTAAGAAAATAATAGTTCCATTGCTTTTTTATAGCCTCTAGGTCCTCCTTTCCCTCTTTCTTTTTTATAGCTCTAGGTCCTCCCAAGAGAAATTTTAGAGGCTAAAACATCCCTGTATTATAGCATGTAGTATATATGGAAGGTTTGAAGCTAAAAGGCTTGCCTTCATGGTCCCGGATGGGGAGGCTAGGGCTTTTCCTGCCTTTGTCCACATGACTCAATGAGGGCACAGTGAGAGTGAAAAGACAGACAAGAGTAATTGGGGCACAGACAGGAGAAGGAGCCCAAGGACTGGCAACCTTTCCCTTCTGCCATGACACTAGGCTGCTCTAACTCAGAGATTTTGGAAAAGGAAATCCACATGGTAGCTGCTAAACAAAGCTAAGTCTCAGGCTGATCTTGGGACTTTATTTCCTTCCGTCGACACATGTAACTTCTCTATAAATCTTCCTTCAACCACATTCCCAGTTAAGTTTCTCTTTTCTTTTTTCTCAGCACTCTCTCTTTGCTGCTTTTAAAATAAATATTCAATGTTTTCCAATAGTTCTATAATAATTAGAAAATTTAAAAAGAGAGCTACAACAACAGCAAATGGGAATAAGCAAACATTTACAAAACTATTATCAAAATGTAACAGCAGTTATTCTACACTTGATTCGTGTTACTGAGCTCCTTTCTTTGGCGGTGGTGCCACTGCCTTGATTTTTGCTAAGGTTTTGTAGTGGTTTACTCCCCATTGTTTTTACATTTTCATTGGAAATTTCAACAGAGTGGACATTTATTTTGTATCATTTTTTATTAATGTGAAATGCAGTTTGACAATGCAGACCCCATAAAAGGGCATCAGAACCTTCCTAAGGTCAATTGACCATTTGATAAAGATAATCTGGAGGTTTTCTTACTCCCCTACCCTAAATAAATGTGTGGAACCTAAGCAGATAGTTTTTGCAGAGAATAATCCATAACACACACAGTCAAGATTACATAAAAACTGATTTTCTTATAAGAAAATACAGATTCTGAAGTTACTGAAATTTGCCTGTTATACAATGTATTTCATTTTAAACTGTTATGGTAAATAATGAAAATATCAGTTGATATCATATTCAAGAATCTTAGGTAACTAAAAAGTATTTATAATAACTTCAAAGGACATCACAAGTAATTTATTACATTTAAAATAAAACAGAGAATTTTGACCCATTTCAGGATTTGGTACCCATTCGTACAACAAAAACCTGTATGGTAAACAGCTATATGAGAAGCACTATACATTCTTGGAATTTAAAAAAAAAATGTCTTAATGATGCAACACTATGTATATGTAACCTACATAGTAGGTGACTTTTACTTTAACTATGTGCATTATAATTTATTTATATCATTTTATATATTTCTTTGAGATAACAGCATAGAAATAACATTGAGTTATTCAAGATCATTTTCAGCACCCATTTAAACATTTTTAGATTTGCTGCTGAACACTTATGTGAAGTACTTTCAAAAGGCCCACAATTATTCATAAGCCACTACTACTTTCCCAATAGTGAAATTTTTCCTTGAGAATGCACAAAGACACATTTTTCTACTTCTTGATTCTATCTATGTTTCAGTGAATAAATGAATATTTCATGCACCAGATACAATAAAATAGTCTTACATCTAAAATTATAAATTTTGGCAAGAAATTATTACCTGACTAAAACATTCAATTCCCATGAAATGACAAAATCAAAATAGTATACTTATTTATTTGTAAGATAATATGAGTTAATGAGGCTTCTACTAGTTCATGGTGTTAATATGGCTACTCTGTCTCATAATGTTCATTCATTTCTGTGATCTCCTCAATAAAGTTTAATACTTAGGAATACTGGATTTAGAACCAAAGGTTTTTTTCAGGAACTGGTTCATATACTTTTAAAAGATGTGATATTGAAAAGTTACTTAACCTCCTGAGTCTTAATTTTCTCATTAATAAAATTTGATAAGCTCATAAAGTTGAAGTTAGTTTTATATGAGATCCTTTATGTTAAAAAACACACAACTAAAGCAAAATGTAAACCTGTGGCTAGTATTACCATAGTTTCCATCATAATTCTTTTAATTACAGCATAGTATTGAACCATAAACTAGGTTCTTTTCATTGAGTTTTTAAAGAGAGAAGGAGAGAGACAGAGAGATGATAGAAATAGAGAGATAGAGATAGAGAGATAGAGACAGAGATAGAGATAAAGAGAGAGAGTGAGAGAGGAGAGAGAGAGAGAGAGAGAGAAACATCGACGTGCCTGAGGATTAAATGCACAACCTAGGTATGTGCCCTGACCAGGAATCAAGCCTGCCACCTGTAAGTGTATGGGACACACTTCAACCAACTGAGCCACACCGCCACACCGACCAGGGTTGAACATCTCTCTTCTTATCATCCAATGAATGACCTTCCTCTCTTCAAAGTTCCAAAGCACCTTACCTCATCCTTAGCTCAGAATGTCATATATGCCTTATTTTACCTTTCTGTCTCTGAACCTCTCATGTATGTGGGTTCCCCTACATGTGTATGCAATTAAATTTGGTTATGTAATCATCAATCTGCCACATGTTGATTAAATTATTAGACAAGCTGAAAGCATCTTGAATTGAAGAAGAAAGTCCCTTCCTCCCCCACAGGTTCATGAAAGAGAATTCAGAAGAAGCCTGTATTTGGGCAAGTCGCATGCAAAGAAGAGCTGCCATTATATATGCACAAATGATTAAGATTACTAATGTATAAAATGGCTATTAAATTAATAGATTTCAACCCCAAATAAAAGAAATTACTTTACTAACCTAGCCCAACCTGATAAATACTAGCCTTTGCAATTACATCTACACTCATATTTCTAAGGAAGTTTTACTCTTGAAACACTTTATCGCTAAAGGAATTCTGAAACTGTCTACTCTCTACTTCCAAGAAATTTTAGAGAATGATATTATTGACTATTTCAATATATTTATTTTGCTTATAAATATATTAGAGGCCCAGTGCACGAAATATGTGCACTGGGCAGGGGGGAGGGGTCCATCAGCCCAACCTGTGCCCTCTCGCAGTCCGGGAGCCCTTGGGGATGTCCAACTGCCACGGTAGCGGGAGAGGTTCCCGCCACAGCTGCTGCGCTCACCAGCTGTAAGCCTGGCTTCTGCCTGAGTGGTGCTCCCCCCTGTGGGAGTGCACTGACCACCAAGGGGCAGCTCCTGCATTGAGCATCTGCCCCCAGTGGTCAGTGCGCATCATAGTGACTGGTCGTTCCACCATTTGGTCAATTTGCATATTACCCTTTTATTATATAGGATTGACATGCAGTAGTATAAATTTTTTGTGATGTTTTATTTAAAAACCCTATCCTGATCCAGGAATACACAGACATTTTCAATCCTTAGTTCAGAATTATGTGTTTACCTTGACATTCACATCTGTATTAACCTTTTTTAATTCAAAGATTAAGTAGTTAACTTTTTATAATTCACACAACTTAAATAATGATAGTATGTCTATTACTATCTGTGTAAATTTTGTTTAGAATAAAAATAAAATCAGGCAGCCTAAATGAATACAATTAGGTTAGTAAATTAACAATACAAAAAGTTAGAGACTAAAATCAGTTTTGTTCCTAAATTAACAAGTTTTCTGATTATTTTAGCTATTGATTTTCAATTTAATTATAGTTAAACTAGATCTAGTAAATTAAAGCCAGGACCAATTAGTAATTTAAGTTCTATCATTTTAGGTAGATACTACTTTTTTTGCCAGAAGCACTAAAAAAGAGAAATGATTTAAAGTCATATATTTTTAAGATTACTTTTGTCTCTAATTAAAATAATTTAATTAATAATTCTAATTAAAGTCACTAATTAATATAATAGAGTTTACTGTTTATTTTTTCCCTATAAACTCTATTTAAATCTTGAAACTTAGATTTAACTCAAGTAAACTATATTGTAACATTGACCAGGAAAAGTTCTCTTTTTTCAATGTTAAATTATTATAGTTGTCTAATTTTAAATATGGTAGAGAGAAAATTTACCAGTCAAAATTTCATGCAGAATCCCAATAAAAAAGAGCTGGATAAAGCAGTGTGTTCTTTTTCGAGTATATGTGTATGGCAGTGGAGGTGGGGACATCTCTCTATAAATCACTGTAATGTCCCCTCCCAGTGCTCCTGGCTGCTCTTAACCTCCAAGAATAAAGTGAATACACTGGAGCCAATGGTCACTAGGATATCATTTCTTAGGTTCTATGCATCTCCTTATTCCCAGTAGCTTGAGGTTTCTTTGTTACAGAAAATAGAAAATAAATGTTCCCCTCGGAATAGACAGCATGTCTATATTTAGATTTCCTTGAACTGAAAAGGAGCAACATAAGTTTCATAAATCATAAAACAACATAAATTTCAAATTCTCATTTATGGAGTGAATATGACTTGAGTACATGTAAATTTAACCTAATTCTATGTTGACGGAGAATAACTATAAAGAATGGGAGGAAAGAATTATAGATAAAAATAAAACCTACCCTAGTTATGTATGACAGGTGTCCTGGTTGGATTCTGTGTCAAGAGAGGACTATCTCTACTCATTTGACTGTCCTGAGCAAGGATGAAAACAGACCTGGGCTTTTGGACAAGGACCTATTTATTAGGGTGAATTGATCAAAATAGGAAATACATGTGGTGGACTGGTTTATGAAATCGCAATGTAGTTTTCTGAACTTGTAAATTCTTAGTATAATTGGCAATCTCTTGCATTCAAACTAGATATCATCCTCCCTTCCCCTTTCAAGAGCCAGGTCCTGACATAAAGAGTAGAATAGAAAAAATAATTTGTAAACCAGATTCTCCCGCCATAAAATGAAGCAATAAAAGTATCTCCTTTGGAGCAAATTGGAATAATATGTACATGTAAAGTAACAGTTACATGTGATTAAGGAATAATTTTTGATACACCCAGAACACAGGGAATATGTACCTTTATCCCCTGGGTACGTGTATTTGGGGGAGGGACAGCCAGATGAGGTGTTGAGGTGATGGCCTCACAGATCTGGAGGATCTTGGTGAGAGATGAGAAGAACAGACGATCTTCTGAGCTAATCTAACAGATGAGCCAAAGAAGAAAAGCCATTGTCATGGCTTCACCAAGAGGACTCTGCAGCCAACCAAGGATGCTGCTTAGATGCCTCCATAAGCCTGTGACTGGGTTGACAGGGACTATTTCAGTCAATGTCAGTGAACAGCTTAGGACCAACCAGACAGGAGAAGGTATAGCACAGCAGGAAACAGTAAGCACAGACACTGATAGAGAAACAGACATTGTCCTCCCAATGCTGAGACATCAGGGGTGACGCTATTGAACCCAGATGCCCCTGCAGCAAAGTAAGGAAGAAGGACTCCTGAAATAATCTTAAATCGAAGAGAATCCCTCTAAGGAAAATGCTGAAATGATTGTTAAAAGATCAAGTTCTCTACATAAAGGCAAATGGAAGCTTGAAATAGAAATGAATCCCAGTTATAAGAAAAATCAGAAGTTACATGTGTGTGTACCTGAGTTTATGGTAATGAAAGTCTTCATTTATCAGGTATACATGGCCTCGCCCTCTGTATCCTTCTTCACTCCTCAGTTGGACATTTGGAAGCTCTGGACCTGGGACCTCTTTGATGCAAAAAATAGTGACAGTAACAAGATGAGTTCTGGTGAACCTATTTTGTCTACCCATCTGTTGCTGGCACTCACATTGTTTTTCCAAGGGAGGCATCTGAAATATGGAACAGCTCTCAGCCTGCATTTTGGTGACTCAGAAACACTTTTTTCAATGTCACCATCCACCTGCCCAGGCCCAGAGACTCCTGTTGACAAAGCCTTGCTTCTTGACTCCCCTCCTCCCAAGAGAGGGGGACATTCTCAGATATGAAAGGTTGCTGCCTAGGTCACAATCAAAATTGGGGAAAGAGGTCTGTGTAGATCAGTTTAAAAAATCCTCCTAGTTTCTGCCTTTAAAATTTATCTTTGTTCTTCATTTCTGCTTTACAAAAATCCTCCTACCCCATTATTCTCCATATTTTACCCCAAGGATCTCTGAATTCCATGTACTGTTGTCACATAAATATTTCCCCAACCCAAGATCCTCATTGTATTTTTCTGTAATGAAGCAACGGCATTTTAAGGAATTGTAATACAAAAGAAATGCAAGGAATAAGCTTGACCAAAGATAGGATATCCCAGTACTCAGCAAGCCAGCAGCCTTGCAAGACAGGCTCTGCAAAAGATAGAATAATATTTTTTTTCTATATTTATCTCTGTCAACCAACATATCTAAGAAACTGACCCTGTGATACATATAATTTAATAAAACAATTCCTAACAAAGAAGAGGAAGAAAAGAAAGCTCACCCAATGCGCCTAAGGAGTTATGAGAAGATGACAAATAGAAATGGATCAAGGAGATCAGTTTTAGGGTAGAAGATAGTTGCTGTAACAGAGTCCTCAAAAAAAATGGAGTAGATTTCTGATTTATATAAAAAGTATTTAAATATGATTCACCCAAAGCAGCCATGGTAGCCGTTCTGTTCTGACCACATGCCCTTCCCATCTTTAAATCCAAAATGACTGCTCCAGGTGGAATCATTTCTCAGCTCACAGGAGGGAGGAGAAAGATAATGGAGGGCCAGTAGCTTCCTTTCAGAAGACATAACCCAGAATTTTCACAAATCATTATCGCTCACAAATCAGTGTCCAGAATGTAGCTGCATAGCCACACAGGTTCATGGGAGACTGAAAAATGTTTTTAGTTTGTTACCATATGCCAACTAAAAGGTAAGTATACTGTAGGTTTTGTGGGAAGATAGCAAAATAGCTTTCTCTCTCTCTCTCTCTCTCTCTCTCTCTCTCTCTCTCTCTCTCTCTCTCTCTCTCTCACACACACACACACACACACACAGCAAATAAAACTTCCAGCATTTGTAGATATTTTAATAGTGTGACCAACTTGTCCTAGTTTGTGAGAGAACTTCCCTCACAAAACAACAAACCCATCCTGGGAAAGTCACCCCATTCTGGGGAACCCCCAGCCCCAGGCAAACTGGAGCATTTGGATATCCTATTAATATTAATAATGATTTATTAAAAAGTAATATATACTAGACACTACTCATGGCTCAGTCTGCCCTATAAATTTTATAACTCTTTAGTATTTATTTTAAATGTATTTCAGAATGCTTAGAGTCTAACAAGTCTTTCAACTGAGAAATAAAAGTTGCTGATACAATTTATTGAAAGATTGAAAGGAAGCAAGAAACACACAGAAAAGTCTCCAAGAGGATATTAAACAGACTTTGTGGAGCATTACTAAGAAATTCATTAAATTTAAATGTTCCCTAAGCAAATTTGTATGTACTTTTCAATTATTTATCCCAGATGAAATTATATTAAGGTGATACTGATCTAGGGATGAAGATGCTCCTATCACCACTTCAGTCAGAACCTTGGAAACCCATATCTACATTGTTGACTAGCATCTTAGTTTTGAGTCATTTACTATGCAATTATCTCTTGTGAAAAATTCAGTTGAAATGATTGGCATGGGAGAACCTACAGGAAATATTGTTATTTATTTATCTGGAAGTCAGGTCTGCAGAAAACCATGTAGCTGAGAAATAATACTTGAGTTACCTACATAAATGCCTTCACAGAATTCTAATTTCACATTATACTTCTGGATTTATAAAAAAAAAAAAATCCATAAAAGAAGTGCTTGCAAAAGAGAGTGGACATTCTTCTCCACTGAACTCTTGCTTACCAAATGGTTCAACTGGATTCCCTCACCCTCCTCCACCTTTTTTCACTCCATATTATCTCCCTGCTTTTCTCATTTACTGTCAGGTTTCAACCTACCCCTTCTCCACACATATTGCTGACTTCAAATCATTATCTCACATCTAGACTTGTCCTATGATTTAAGTTCATATCTCCGCTTGTCCAGCCACATGATGAAAATTCATTCCTGAAAACCCTACACAAAACTCAGTGTGTTCATACTGCTCCTTTTATTTTTATTTTTTTTAAATCCTCACCGAGGATATTTTTTCCATTGATTTTTAGAAAGAGTGGAAGGGGGAGAGAGAGAGAGAGAGAGAAACATCAATGAGAGAGAGAGAGAGAGAGATTGGTTGACTTCTACACGCACCCTGACTGGAGCCAGTGATCAAACCTGCAACCCTGGTACATACCCTTGACTGGGAATAGAACCCACGATCCTTCAGTGTGTGGACAGATGCCCTAACCACAGCCAGGGAATTGCTCCTTATCTTTCCACTTTTGGTTGATGTAAATTATTTTTAATACATTTTTATTGATTTCAGAGAGGAAGGGAGAGGGAGAGATAGAAACAAAAATAATGAGAAAGAATTATTGATCGGCTGCCTCCTCCATGCCCCACACTGGGGATTGAGCCCACACCCTGGGCATGTTCCCTGACCGGGAATCAAACTGTGAGCTTCTGGCTCATAAGTCAATGGTCAACCACTGAGTCATGCCAGCTGTGCCAGGCATCTTGTTAAAATACAGGTTCTGCTTCAGTGGGTCTGAGGTGAGGCCTGAAGTCCTGCATTTCTAACAAGCATCCAGGTGACACTGATGATGCTGATCTGAGCAGCCCCCACTTGGAGTTGCCAGACGCTGGCAGGATGGTGGAGCAGGTGAGGGGGTGGCACCAGGCCAATGCAGGGTGCCAGGTGGGGCTGCGGGGCTGCAAGGCTGGGGGTGCGAGCTGTTGCACGATATCTTCAAGTCACCGAGGGACCCCACCCGTGCACAAATTCGTGCACCAGGCCTCTAGTCTATATATATAAAAGCCTAAGTGACCAGCCAACTGGTTGACCGTTCAACCACCCAACTTGTAGTTATGACCACATAGACGCTCAACACAGGAGCTGCCAAGCTGTGGTGACTTGGCAGCTGCAGTTCTCAGGTGACATACCCAGAACCAGAGAGGAAGGAGCCCAATTTCGGGGTGCATCACCCAAGAACCGCCCTCTCACAATCTTGGACCCCTCGGGGGATGTCAGAGAGCCAGTTTCGGCCCAATCCCTGCAGACCAGGCTGAGGGACCCACTGGTGCACGAATCTGTGCACTGGGCCTCTAGCCCATTGGCTCCCCACTTCAGGTCTGGCTCCCCACGGGGCCTCTAGCCCATTGCAGAGGTCATGGTCTGGCCCTTACAGAAACTTTTTGGAAACCAAGATGGCGGCATAGGTTAACGCCAGAGTTTGCTGCCTCGAACAACCACTTCAAAAATACAACTAAAAGACGGAATGGACATCATCCAGAACCACAGGAAGGCTGCCTGAGTGGAAGTTCTACAACTAGGAGGAAAGAGAATAGCATACCGAGACTCAGAGGAGGCACAGTGCTGAAGTGAAATACTAAGGTGCGGAGTGCATGCGGAGTGGGCTGGCGGCTGAGGGCACAGTTGTTGTTTTCAATTGGAAGGGAGTCTCAGCCTCTGAGCTCCAGATCCAGGCGAGTTTCTAGGGACCCAGACTCATACGGGAGAAGCGGGACTGTCTGGCTTCGGTTGGAACTCAAAGGCAGCTTTCTCTCTGAGGTTTGCAGTGGTTGCTGGGACTCTGAGAGGCAGAGCCCCTGGGGACGAAACAGAGAGCAGCCATAACTGCTCCCTCCGCCCACCCTATAGATCCCCTGGGACCCGCCCCACCCAAGCCCTGCACAGAGGCATTTGCCGGATAGCCTTAGGCAAACGCTAGATTAGCACCGCCCTAGAGATCCAGCACAGAAGTTCTCCCACTGCAGACACAGCTGATTCTCATAGCCAGTTAGCCTGGAGGTCAAATCACCCCCAGTACTGCCGACAACAATCAAGGCTTAACCACAACAAGACTGCGCACAAAGACCACAAGGGGGTGCACCAAGAAAGCATAAAAAATGAGGAGACAAAGAAACATGACAGAAATGGAGGATATAGAGCTCAAAACTGCACTTTTAAGGTCTTTCAATAATTTTCTAGAAACTGCCGATAAACTTAATGAGATCTACAAGAAATCTAATGAGACCCTCGATGTTGTGATAAAGAACCAACTAGAAATTAAGCATACACTGACTGAAGTAAAGAATATTATACAGACTTCCAACAGCAGACCAGAGGAGCACAAGAATCAAGTCAAAGATTTGAAATGCGAAGAAGCAAAAGACACCCAACCGGAAAAGCAAAATGAAAAAAGAATTCGAAAATACGAAGATAGTGTAAGGAGCCTCTGGGACAGCTTCAAATGTACCAACATCAGAATTATAGGGGTACCAGAAGATGAGAGAGAGCAAGATATTGAAAACCTATTTGAAGAAATAATGACAGAAAACTTACCCCACCTGGTGAAAGAAATAGACTTACAGGTCCAAGAAGCGAAGAGAACCCCAAACAAAAGGAATCCAAAGAGGACCACACCAAGACACATCATCATTAAAATGCCAAGAGCAAAAGACAAAGAGAGAATCTTAAAAGCAGGAAGAGAAAGAAACTCAATTACCTACAAGGGAATATCCATACGACTGTCAGCTGATTTCTCAACAGAAACTTTGCAGGCCAGAAGGGAGTGGCAAGAAATATTCAAAGTGATGAATACCAAGAACATACAACCAAGATTACTTTTTCCAGCAAAGCTATCATTCAGAATTGAAGGTCAGATAAAGAGCTTCACAGATAAGGAAAAGCTAAAGGAGTTCATCACCACCAAACCAGTATTATATGAAATGCTGAAAGGTATCCTTTAAGAAGAGGAAGAAGAAGAAAAAGGTAAAGATACAAATTATGAACAACAAATACACATCTATCAACAAGTGAATCTAAGAATCAAGTGAATAAATAATCTGATGTACAGAATGAACTGGTGATTATAATAGAATCAGGGACATAGAAAGGAAATGGACTGACTATTCTTGAGGGGGAAAGGGGAGTGGGAGATAAGGGAAGAGACTGGACAAAAATCATGCACCTATGGATGAGGACAGTGGGTGGGGATTGAGGGCAGAGGGTGGGGCGGGAACTGGGAGGAGGGGAGTTATGGGGGGAAAAAAGAGGAACAAATATAATCTGAACAATAAAGATTTAATAAAAAAAAAAGAAAGAAAGAAACTTTCAACACAATTAGGTAAATGATGAGATGTGCAGGACCTACTGGCTGTGGCCCTGACATCTGGCACCTGTGCCAGCCCATCTGCTTAATATCGATTTCCAGTGGAGGTAGCAAATTTAACCCAATACCAATCTCAGCTGGGAAACCAGATGTGGCTTCCCTCCTTCCAGGCAGACAGTAGGGCCAGCTGGCAACCTCCTGGGAGGGAAGGAGGCTAAGGAGCAGCTCAGGTGGGAAGAAGGAGGTTCCCTCCACCACAGAACTCCTCCGCCTGAGTGGAATAGCCTGGGGGGAAGCCTGACATTGAGCAGGGTTCTGCCCTAGGCCGACTAGATTCCAGGCTAAGTAAATCCTGTTTGCTAAATAATTGCATTTTGCAGCTAAATGCCCACAAGTCATCAGTTACCACCAAACTTAGGGTAAAGTGAGATGAAAGAAGCGAGACAGATACAGAGAGAAAGTGACATAATATTGGGAGAAGAAAGGAGGGAGCCCTATTTTAGAGTGTGTCACCCGAGAACCACACTCTTGCAATCTTAACTTTTTGAGGAAACTCCATACTGTCTTCCATAGTGGCTGCACCAGTCTGCATTCCCACCAGCAGTGCACGAGTGTTCCCTTTTCTCCCTTAATGAGCCTTTTAAAACAGAAGTTAAAATGTGTTACTCTTTTGCTCAAAATCCTCCCATAGCTTCTCAGGTCACACAGAACAAAAAATAATGTCCTGACAGTGGCTTCAAAGGCCCAACTCAATATACCTTTGAACATCCCTCCCTTTGCTTCCACAGCCTCTACTACTAAGGTGCAGGCCCTTAGTCAACTCAGGCACAGTGGCCTCTCAGATTTCTTTGGAACATAAACACTCAGGGTACCAACCATCTCATGGTCTTTATACTCACTGGCTTTGCTGCCTAGAATCCTCTTCTCACAATTGCCTATATAGCTCACTTCCTTGGAGTATTTGCTCAAATGTCACCACAGTGAGACATTACCAGGCCATTTTATTTTAAATTACACAATTTCTCCTTCTTACAACCTTCTCTATTTCCCTGTTTTATTTTTAATTTTTTTCCATAGCACTTATTTTTCTGTATATACTATGTGCATAAATTTACTATAAATACTTATAGTACGTACATATAATTATGCAAATAATTTAAAATTTTTGTTTATTGACAATCTCTTCTTATTCAAATATAAGTTCTGTAAAGGCAAGAATTTTTTAAATATTTTGTTCAATGTCATACTCTAGTGCCTAGAATAGAATCTGGGAAATAGTGAACAGTCAATAAATATGTATTGAATAAATAAATAATTAAAACAAGTAGAAAATACATCATAAGTTTTGCAAAGATCCTATAGGGACTTGGGAAAATTAGTTGTAATTTTGCTTCGTTTCAAGGCAAAACTTTGGAGTAGATAATATAGAGAGATTAGAATACCACCATGCAATACAGAATGATCTTTGAGGATTTTTAACATAAATTCTACAGTTTCCTAGGATGCAATTTAGAGATCATTAGTTACAATTTTTTTCAGCATCTGAATATATTGTAGGAATAAAGATTTTTCATAGAGTAGGCAGAGAAATCAAAATTAAGTTAATTTGAGAGAGTTGGATTCATGAAGGTGAAATTTTAACTAGCACCTAAAAGTTTGAATTTACTTAAATAAAGACTGTTGTGTGTTTCTGCTTGTAAGAATTTGGTACCACTCAGAAGTTGTCACTGGTCCATGCCAGTGTTTTCAAATTGTTCCCTAACACACAAAAACCCCGCCCTCAGCCTGAAAGGACTGGGGCGGGTAAGGGGACCAATGGCTCTGAGCAACAACCTAGGTGCTTCAACCAAGTGCTTCAACCAGGGCAGCCACTGTCACCTGTTTTACAAGGTAGTTTCTGTGTGGCATTACTTCCAAATTAAAAAACTCACACTCAAAAAATGTGTAGAAAACATTAATATTTTTAGTTTAAGAAAATATTATAAATTTAGTGGGAAAATAGAGTATTCCAAAGTTGTTTTCTGTTTTTTTTTCTCCCACTCTGAGACCAAAAATAGCCATACACTTACCCCACATACTAATTAAGAACAGTCATTAATCCCCAAAATTTATAGGGAACTCATACAACTTAACAAAAGGAAGATAAACAATCCAATGAAAAAATGGGCAAAGGACCTAAATAGACACTTTTCAAAAGAGGACATTCAGAAAGCCAAGAGACATATGAAAACATGCTCAAAGTCACTAATCATCCGAGAGATGCAAATCAAAATAACAATGAGGTACCACCTCACACCTGTCAGAATGGCTATCATCAACAAATCAACAAACGACAAGTGCTGGAGAGGATGCAGAAAAAAGGGAACACTCATGCACTGCTGGTGGGAATGCAGACTGGTGCAGCCACTATGGAAGACAGTATGGAGTTTCCTCAAAAAGTTAAAAATGGAACTTCCATTTGACCCAGTGATCCCACTTCTAGGAATATATCCCAAGAAACCAGAAACACCAATCAGAAAGGATATATGCATCCCTATGTTCATAGCAGCACAATTTACCACAGCTAGGATTTGGAAACAGCCTAAGAGCCCATCAGCAGATGAATGGATTAGAAAACCGTGGTACATCTACACAATGGAATACTATGCTGCTGTAAAAAGGAAGGAATTCTTACCATTTGCAACAGCATGGATGGAACTGGAGAGCATTATGCTAAGTGAAATAAGCCAGTCAATGAAAGAAAAATACCACATGACCTCACTTATTTATGGATAATAAAGACCATTATAAACTGATGAACAAAAATAGATACAGAGGCAGAGCAGCATTGAATAGACTGTCAAACTACAGCGGGAAGGCCGGAGGGGGTTGGGGGCAAGGGCGGTAAGAGATCAACCGAAGGACTTGTATGCATGCATATAAGCATAACCAATGGACAGAAGACACTGGTGGGTAGGGGAGGCCGGGGGAAGGTCAAGAGGTGGGAAAAAAAAGGAGACATATGTAATACTCTTTGTAATACTTTAAGCAATAAAACAAAATTTAAAAAAGAAAAAAAAAAGAACAGTCATGTCTTGGGAGCTGCTCACAAAATATGAGACGGCATTTGGTAAAGAGTATAAAATTTTACCATATAAACATGACCTTGCATTTCCCAAAATATTAAATAACAGCATAGATGATGTTTTTTCTTTACATTATCCTAGCATCATTATGGAGGCTGCGTTTTTGTAATTGATAGTTAATATAAGAGCATCAATTGATAATGGCATTATAATTTCTACACATAATATAGTTAATGTTTATGTTTCTATTTAGAAAAATCACTTAGTCTACCACCCCTGTTTCTCCTTTACTCTCACACCACTACCCACACTCACAATTCTGACACCACATGTATGTGTTTGGTTTTGTTTCATCCCACCTCAGCAAGCAGTTCTCCACAACACCAGCTGGGTGTCTTTCAATTTAACTTTTAATCCCCACTGGTCAAAAGTTCCTCCTCACAAGGCTCCTCCCCCCACTTCAGATGCACAAGTGGTAGGCCCCCACATTTTCTACAATTTCTTTCCACCTGGCTGCAAATTGGAGGTCCCCATGACCTCTTCACCTTCAACCCAATTATCTGTTAAAGCAGCTCACAGAGCTCAGGGAAGAACTGATATTTATCAGTTTATTAAAGGCTAGAATAAGGCTACAGATGAAGAGCCAGCTAAAGAAATACATACAACAAGGTCTGAGAGGGTCCTGGACACAGGAGCTTTTGTCCCTCAAGGATTTGGGTGCATCACCCTCCTGGTACATGGATATGTTCACCAACCCGGAACTCCCCAAACTCCATAGTACTGGGATTTTATGGAGGCTTCCTTACTAGTAATTCCAAGCTCCTCATCATGTCTTGGTCTTTTGGGTGACCAGCCCCCATTCAGGAGCCACCCAGGGTCACCTCACTACAAATGACAAGGGTTTCGGGACTCCTGTGTCAGAAACTGGGATCAAAGAGCAAATACTAGAACAAATAAATGTTCCTAGTGCTCTTATCGCTTAGGAAACTACATGAGTTTCTGGAATCTGAAGCAGAGATCAATATTTTTTCTATTATTTTATAATTTCCAACAAACCACCCTATTTCAAGCCATTTTTCCAAAAGAATGCTTTCATTGTCATTAAATAATAATTCGTATTTTCACACAAAGGTTATGGGTAATAATTTAATTCATAGTAATAATTTAATTTAGCCATAAGACTAAAGAAGCTCAAATAAAACATAATCATGACACAAACACACAATGCACGTGTAACTCATATGAGTATATTACCAAAAAAATGAGATCTAAAATAGATTTTTAAATGTGTCTAGAAGTTGATTTTTAAGAATTTAAAAATACATAAGTTGATGCATTTGTTAATGTAAATTCCATTTTTTAAGACAAGTCAACAAAGAAAAATATTCAATTCAGAATAGGAGACAGAATCTAGTTTCTTAAATGCTAAAAGTCAATTAGAGAATATTCATTGAATTCTCTGAAATGTCTGAAGGCAAGTAGGAAATTATAGATACAGAGTTAGATGCTTTTAAGCAAACTGACCAACATAAGACAAATTCTAACTACTCAGATTCTTATTTTGAAGTTTCTCAGTTTATTTTTCTGCTCAAATCTCTCTGTAGCACAGTTTGATTATACTAATCTTCAAAGGCTCATAAAGAGTGCAAAGCTTAGCACTGCTTCAGCTGTTGCCTCTCAGGGCTCAAAATGTGGCAAGGAAAAGATTCAATAGAAGACTGGAGAGCCAGGAATGGCTTAGATCAGCGGTCGCCAAACTTTCGGACCCCATGGACCCCCAGTGGTCTGTGGACCACTGGTTGGAGACCGCTGCTCCAAAGGTTTCCTTAAACCAGCAGTAGCCAACCTTTCAGACCTCACAGACCCCCAGTGGTCCACGGACCACTGGTTGGCGACCACTAGCTTAGATGGCTTCTTGACTATAGATAGGAATGGTCTGGCTGGGAGAAAATTTGAACATTGTATTTTTTTACTGGTCTCATGAATTTATACTCAACCACTATCAGAACTGGATCCAATCTTTGGGTAGTGGGTGTGTTTGGAATCCTGATGAAACAATGGGAATACTGAGGATATAAGTATTTATGCATTACCATTAAGGAAATTTTAGGTTGCTTAAGGACTTTAGGACACACAACCATGGACCACAGATCATGTTCCCATAATACCCTGGAAGGGTTTCAGAGTAAGCTTCCCCAAAATGTGCTACTTTGGCATGTGGACAATTTTGAACTAAAGGTAATCAAGACCTACCAGATTCAAGAAAAACTTTATCTCTGTCTTAAGGACCTAAAGGAATTTAGATAGGGGGCCTGGTCCAGAAAAAGAGTTATTAATTGTCTGAAATAAATTTTATCTGAATGTCTCATGTGTGTGGCAAGACACATCTTTGCTCTTCTTATTGACCTGTGAATTATAATCCTCCCTCTGAAGCCCTAGGCCTCTGTCCCATTTCTTAGCTTGTGATTGCATATAAATATCAACTGCCCAACTTGTCCTTGAATCTCATATCCTTATAGGGCCCCCTTATATGCAAATAATTAAATTAATTTATCTCCTATTACTCTATTTTATGTTAATTTGAGTATTACGCCAGCCAAAGAACCTAGAAGAAAAAATTTTCCCTCCCAACACCCCTGTATTATCCAAAATGTAAAACATATTCTATTCATTTATTATAGTAACATATGTTATGCCTACATTGAGCCACATTCTGTATTATTTCAAGAGGCTGAGAATAGAGGGGGGTGGGGAACAGACAAATACCTTACATTTAAAAAATAATACAGTCTATTAAGGAAGACATGAGACTAAACAATATCATCTACACTAATAAAAGACAAACATGCAAATTGACTGTACCTTCGCTACACCTTAAGCCACGCCTACCAGCCAATCAGAGCAACTATATGCAAATTAACCCAACGAAGATGGTGGCCGGCAGCCAAAGAGCTGGAGCAAGCAGGAGGCTTGGTTGCCCCAGTGATGGAGGAAGCCAAGCTTCCCACCTGCCGCAGCCAGCTCTGAGCTCCATTCAAGGCAACAAAGTTTCAATTATAGAAGATAAATAAATCCCAGATACCTGCTTCAGCTGGCCATGGCCACGGAGCTGGAGCAAGCAGGAGGCTTGGGTTACCCCTGGCAATGGAGGCCTGCAAGGGAGAGCAGTTTGGGGGGACCAGGCCTGCAGGGGAGGACAGCTGGGGGTGACCAGCCCAGCAGGGTAGGGCAGTTAGGGGCAACCAGGCCTGCAAGGGAGGGCAGTTGTGGGCGGGGGGGGGGGGGACCAGGCCTGCAAGGAGGGCAATTAGAGGCAACCAGGCCAGCAGGGAAGGGAAGTTGGGGGTGACCAGGCTGGCAGGGGAGGGCAGTTGGGGGCCATCGGGCTGGCAAGGGAGCAGTTAGGCATTGATCAGGCTGGCAGGGGTGTGGTTAAGAGGTGATCAGGCTGGCAGGCACAAGTGTCTAGAGGCAATCAGGCAGGCGAGATGTTGGGAGCCAGCATTCCCAAATTGTGGGGGGGATGTCTGACTGCCAGTTTAGGCCCGATTCCTATGGGATCGGGCCTAAACCGGAAGTCGGACATCCCCCAAGGGGTTTCACATTGGAGAGGGTGTAGGCTGGGCTAAGGGACACCCCTGCCCCAGTTCACAAATTTCGTGCACCAGGCCTCTAGTTGTTATAATAACAGAAAACAAAAATAAAATGACCATCTGGAGGAACAGTTTATACAGAAAACTATGGGAACAGAGATGTAAGATCAGCTTCAGTCTACCTGTAATGTGATTTTCCTGAAAAGGTCAGGGGAGACTTCATAGAAAACAAGGCTTTTAGATTGAGTCTTGAAGGATGGAAAACAATTTAGCCAGGCAAATGATAGAGGAGTTAAGGAGAAGAAACCACAAGCCACAAGAAATATAAAAGGAATGGCAAATATTTCCAGTGATTCCTTGGGAGCTCATATCTTCCTGCATATGGTAAATTACATATTGGAACATTAAGGGTTGGGCAGGGACCATTAAGGTCCCTTGGAGGCCTGGGTGAAAAGGTTGCCATGTACCTCGTAGCTAATGGCATGCCTTTAAAGGATTTAAATTGCTGAGTGAGAATTTCTTTATAGAAAAAAACATCCTGGCAGAGGTATGTAAAATAGCACTGGGATGTGGGGCAGAGTTTGTAAAGAGAGAGTGGATGAACGCCGCTGATAGCAGTCATTAATCGGTAATGATCTGTACAGGCCTGGGAAATGCATATGTACCATAAAAGAATCAGCAGGACTTGGTAAGGACCAACAAAATTAAGTAACTTGCTCAAGGCCATGTACTCAATTTGTAACAGAGATGTATCTAGAATTAAGTTTCTTGACTCCTAGCCCATTCCTTTTTATATACCCTATATCATTTCTTATTATTTGATTCAAATAGAGATTTCAAATTAGGGATTTAAAATTGCCTATTACTGTTGATGACTTCCCTCAAAACCTTCCATTTTTGCTTTTGAACAAACACATTTGAACTAAACACATTTTATGGGTTTCCTTTTAACAAAAGTTTTATTGTAATTAAACTCAATTATTATTTTTCTCCATACAGATAAATGCAGTTTGCTAATGTCAATATTAAATTTTTTCTCCAGTTACCAGCTGAGCCACTGATTTGTTGCATGGCAGAAATACAAGAAAGATAGAGAGAGTTTGTGTGTGTGTTATAATTTTGCCAATTAAATTATTTTAAGAGATAAATTTCCCTGTGAATATAATCTTCTCAATCTATTTTTTTTTGTTGCTTAATCCTCACCCTAAGATATTTTTCCATTGATATTTAGAGTGTGGAAGGGAGGGAGGGAGGGAGGGAAGGAGGGAGGGAGGGAAGGAGGGAGGGAGGGAAGGAGGGAGGGAGGGAGAGAGAGAGAGAGAGAGAGAGAGAGAGAGAGAGAGAGAGAGAGAGAAACATCAATGTGAGAGAGACACATCCATAGATTAGTTGCCTCCCGCACTTACCCCAACCAGGGTCAGGGATCAGCCTGCAACCAAGGCACCTACATGCCCTTGACCAGAAACAAACCTGGGATCCTTCAGTCTGTGTGCTGAAGCACTATCCACTGAGCTAAACCGGCTGGGGCTCAGTCTATTTTTTTAAAGACAGGTTATTGTTCCTATATTTCATCATAGGCCAACCAAACTGCTATTGTGTAACTATAGATATCCAGATACATCATTGAGTGCTATTTGCCTGTGACATGTATTCTTTGCTCTGATACCAAAATAACTTTTGTTGAGAAAGGGGCATTTTATTGCTATAATGTGGAAGCTCAAAAAAACTGGAAGAATCTAAAGCCTACTGTTTATTAATGTTTTCTGTCTTTCTCTTTCGAACACAAAATTATATTCTGTTCTATTTACTAAATCAGAATAATTGTTTTCACTTTTCATGATAAATTGGCGTGTCTATGTTTGATAAGTGAAAACAAGTGAATAACTAAATGAAATTATTCTATTGAATGAGAGATGGGCATATTTTTCAGTTTAAGTAGAAACACTATTGGTTTCTAAAAGAAACCAATATAAAACTAGAATATTAAAAAGGAAAGAAAGCTGTACTCTTAAGATATTTTATATGATGTATTTTTTTATTTACCCAAATATTTATTATATATTACTTTTTTACACAAAAACTTTTCAGCAGCTTCTACTCTCTGCAGAGTTCTGTGCCATACACTGTAGATAAATAATCCACCCAGTGCCAGTCTTCACAGAGCTCATAGTTGTTGGGAAAATATAGCCAAGAAAACAGACAGTTGCAGTAGAGTTTGATAAGTGATGTAATAGGGGTATTGTGCAAATATCGCTTTACAAAGATTTCACTGATGGTATAGAAATAAAATTGAAACAGACAAGAATCTAGGCAACAATGGGCGATGATTCTATTCTCTGTTAAAGCTATGAGTAAGATTTAATTTCCTGACATGATTTTGTTTGTTTTTAAACTCAGGTCTTTTAAAACTCAGTATTTGACTCTTAGAGATCCTCTCAATCCTTCGTAAAGAGAGTAAATCAGTCCACCAAATAATAAAGGGTCCAGTGATTAAAGTTGTTGAGCTGTACAGTTTCCGTTGTACTGTGTGAATAATTGTTTCTTGTTGTTATTGCAACACAGCACTAACCCTTGCTTGTGAAGCTGGCTAAATGCATAGCCTCATTACTTACCTCAGTAGCCTCAGTTATCTTCCTGATAGTTATAAATTGAGAGTAATTGAGTAGGTAGCCTTCTCAAAATTACTTTTTTGTAGAATCATCAAATTACCTGAAATGACAATGGAGATACATTCTTTTTTCATTAAATATCTGTATCTCCAGAAGGCCTTATTAAAATATAAGTATAGACTCTGTGAGCGATAACTTGTTGTCCATTCTATGCTATTAGCTATTCATCACCTTGAGGACAAAGGACATGTGGGGAAAGCCGAGCTCAAGGGAATAGGTATTAGATACTACATCTGAGAACACTTGATCCGGGTACCAAAGTAAGAACTCTGCCAAGATTCTCTAGAAAAAAAATTATTTGATACTCTTCTGTGTTAGATGAAGCAATGATTTTTTTTTTAAGGAACCAGATTAGGATTTGGAAACCTAATTTCAATCTTGTGCTCTGCCACCATCTAGCCAACTAGTTTAGGTTATATATGTCATTTGCTTGATTGGGCCTCATTTTCTTAATCAGAAAATGAAGAAATATCACCAATGAACTTTCAAGACCCTTCCAAATCTGAGTTTTGAATATCATGAACATTATCATTAAGAAACAGGAGAGTAATGAGCTGTTGAAAATGGAGAAATGATCATAATCGCAGCAAAGATAAGCTTGGATAATTCAAATTAGGCCTAGGACCAGCCCCTCATGAGGTGATTACTTCATCATTTTTAACAATTCTAACAAACTGTGTTGAGTGTTTTTTTGTCTTTATTGTATTTTACAGTGATCCTTTAAAAACAGTAGGTTAAAATAAATACTTAATTAAGTAAAATCAGTGTAGCCAACTCATTTTTAATTTAATAATAGGCATTTATGCTCTTCTGTTTACATTCAATTGGATTTTAGACTCATAAGAGTAACTACAGAGTTGTTGTTTAATTTTAATGTTTCTTAAAGCTAATGCTGTTACATCACTTAAAGCTCAGACCATAGGAGAAAAACTGAATAATGCCTATTTAGAAGAAAAAAAGGCGAAGCAGAAGAACATTATGGAAGTTTTAAGATTATTACCAACTCCCAGAACTGGTTTGTCTTCATTTTGTAAATCTTCTTTTTACATTCAATTTAATGCATTTAGGAGTAAATTATTCAGGAAGTCGATAAAGATTCATTGCTTAACTACAGGAAAGTCTAAAAGAGCAGTGAGCAGCAGCTGTGAGGATTCACTGCTCATTTACTGCACATATAGGGCATAATAGATTTCCAGCAATTTGGACAATGCAACATTATCTGTGTTGATTGTAGATATTACGGAAGATATATGCTTTTAAAGTGCTTTAAAATGGAACAACTACATGATGGGTAAGGAGACAGTCTCAATTTAGTAGCAAAGTTTTCTTTAGACCTCAAAATTCAAGTGGGAAACAGAGGAGTTGGAAACATCTTTGTCAAGAAGGAGGACTGTGTTCAGAATTGGCAGGACCCAATGACACATTTTTCAAATGAAATATACCACCTTCACCTCCACAGATAGTAACTATGGAAGCAACCAGATGTTGTGCATACCAAATTGACAGCCTGTGTTGATTTGGACTCAGAATTAACTCTGCTGTCTGGCAAGGGGGTGGATGTGGGGGAAATGTTTACATAAAGAAGTGGAAAGATTTTCATGTTGCCAGAGAATGGGTAATAATTATGAGAGATGAAAACCTAGCTTAATATTTAAATTTCATCCCCCTACATGCATTCACATTTAAAATAGTTAAATGTAAGATGACTTTTACATTCTGGGGCCAAATATGGTTACCACAATGTTCAAGTAAATTTGAACCAAACTATAAACAATTTACAACTAAATCAGCAAGGGTAGAGTTTTCTTGAATATTTTACAAATGGAGTTCTATGGGGATCTGATACTTTCGTGCAGATAATAACTGATGGACAGCTACCAAGCATTTACTGAGTGCTAAGTTTCACCACTCTGTGAGGCAGGTACTGTAATTATTTCACCTTTACAGATAAGAACACTGAGGCAGAGATTAAAGACAATGACCAAGTGTACAGCTAAGAAGCAGCAGAGTTGAGATTTGAACCCAAGTAGATTTGCTTCAGACTATAACATACAGCCTCTCCCAATAAGGCCTTTGATTTTATTTATTTGACAAGCCTTCAACAAATACCTTTAAATTACAGGTATTACAACTGGTGTCACAGAGGAACACGGATAAATATCACCTAGCTCTTGCTCTCGAATTTTTCGCAACAATGACAACAATGGAAAAGCAATGCCTTACAATGATGTCTTCCTGTCGCACATGCTGCTGCTAGTTTGCCCCTTATCACCTCAACCCAACTCTGAGTTCATCTTTCGCTTCTATGGGCAGTAGTATACATTTGCATTTAGGACAGCTGCCTAAGACACAGAAACCCTGATATTACTGCCACAGTAATAAATAATTCAAATACGAATGTCATGAGAGGAAGGAAATATGTCTTCCTGGTTCCTAAGCCAAATCTCTTTCACTTCTGATACATTCATTTTATGTTGATTTGCTCTTTCTACAGCCTTATTTAATTCATTGAAAACTACAATTTGACTGACATAAAGCTTTCTCCATGAAATAACCTAAAATTTGGGAATACTCTCCTGGGGAAAAAAGAAAGTAGTGGGAACTTTGCCCTACTTAAATATGTTTTACAGTGTGGAGGGGAACAAGAAGTACTAGAATTCTCACTGGGATACATACACAGCTCGTAAGTTAGCCCCATGGTTGCTTACAGAAGCCACAAGACTCCAGGATCAAAGGAATTGGTTAATCACGACAAAAACAGCAGCAAGCATATCAGCAGTTTTAGTGGTTCCCCTGGCTCTGAATTCTATGGGGCAATATGACAGGCTCAGATGGATGGCCCTGCAGCTGAGGAACTCCGAGCTTTAAAAATATCTGCCATTCTTATAGCAAGCAGCAAGCAAGCCTGTTCTTTGTCCAGAGAGACAGCGCTATGCAGGGCCACATGATGCATCTCTGTGAGGCATTATCTCACTTTTGAGAATTGCCAGCCCCAGAAACAATCCAGATCTGTGGCCAGGGTGAAAGAATGGGCAGGATCTGATGGCTTTGGCAAACTTAACAAGGCAGGTAGAAGCATAAGAAGGCCATAGCAGACTGCTTCCCAATATTTCAGGGCACATTATATCAGAAATGGAATTTTGTGTGTAAGCCTAGGGTACATGCAAAATTTTAAACAAAAATCTTAGAAAATTTTAAGCAACCTCTCTGTGTTTTGGTAATTGCCAGAACATATATATACCTCTCTTTCTTTCTTTCTTTCTTTCTTTCTTTCTTTCTTTCTTTCTTTCTTTCTTTCTTTCTTTCTTTCTCTCTCTCTCTCTCTCTCTCTCTCTCTCTCTCTCTCTCTCTCTCTCTCTCTCCACACACACACACCCACAAAAAAAGGTGTTTTTTAGAAGTTTTATGAAATCACAAATGGAGAGGGTAGGGAGAGAGATGCTTTCACTTGATCCTGAATTGGATCTACTATAATCCACAAAGACATCTTTCAAGAAGCCTCATTTCCCGCAGGTAATTCTTGTGGATAGTGGATATTTTGTGTTGGGTGGGAGAAGGATAGGGTTAGGAATTCTGTGGTGGCCGCTGTGCTCAAACTCTGAAAAAAGCAGGCTCATGCTTCTTTTATTGCTGCCTCCCTACTTCTCCATGACGAGAAGAAAGTCAATTAACTTCCCTGGGCCTGTACAAAGCGGATAACACTACTTGGTCACACACCCCTGAATAGTGTTGTAAGGAAAAACAAGATAATGCTTCTAATACGTTTGCAGAAAGTTCAAAAGAAATGTAGTACAATGCATTCTTAAAGGTGAAAAATGGTCTAATTCAAATTCTTTGACAGGGCTAGGCTAAGAGAGAAAGGAATTTTTAACACTTTGTTAAACATAATCTGCTCCTGAGCGTATGTCATAAATATACTCCAGACCAGATGTAGCTCCTCAAATCGCATTCAACTTCACCAAATCCATAATAGAGTACCACTTAACCAAGCAAGAGCACATTTCTATTAGTAGATGAGAAAGAGCTTTCTTATCTACCTCATCCGTATAAGAGAGAACTAAAAACAAAGCAGTTTAATCAGTATGCTTCAAACTGTGCAGTCATCCTACCTCTCATTTGACGATAATAGTTCTTAATCACCGACTGTGTACCAGGGATAAGGCCAGGTGCTGTGCTCACACATCAGGCAAGAAAGGGAATGCTTCTTAGCACAAAACCCCTGAATTTCTTAACGCGAGTAAATATTAGCAGCCTGCATTTTAGTATTTATTCTGTGGTACTCTGTGTACTTGCGAGGAGCCAAATCCTCTATGTGATAATCCAGAGTCTATTTGAGAGCTGATTAAAGATATGCAAAAGTGAAATTTCCGAAAAACTCCTTTCCGAGGAAGAATACTAAACAGCATAGAGAACAGATATCTGTTAAAAAAAAATTCTAGGACATAACACATAGACTATATGAGGGATGTGTTTTCTCAAATCCCCTCAACAGACATTGCTATCATCATAGCAATTTCTGGAATTTATATAGACCTGTGATACTCAAAAAACGGCACACAGATAGGCAACATCAGCATCACCTGAAATCTTGTTAGCAATGCAAATTCTGGAGCCTCAGCCCAGAGAATTATCGGACTACAAAAACCTATATTAAAATCTCAAATTTGTTAAATTTGATCAAAATTATCCTCAATTCCAATAAAACGGTAATTATTTAGACTGTTGATCTGCCGTTAGTGTCAATCCACATCAATGAACTGTGTCATATAAGACAAACACAAATATAAAATGGCTAATAGACTGGGTGTAGTGATTTATAAGCAGCATGCTCCAATGCTACTTCACACATGGTCCATCTCAAGTTAGTACATAATCCTGGCAGCCATAGTGAGTGGCTCAGAGCCTGCAGCGGGAGCTCAGCACTTGTGGTAGACTACACCATTAACTTGCAGTAAAATTCCTCATATGCATGCAGCCACCTGTTTCAGCTTTCTTATTTAAATCCCACGTTAAGACAATTTTTAAAAGTATTTTTTAAACATGCCAGACAATAAAATATTTTAATGTTTATTTACTTCAAAAATATGTCCATAATTCATGCCCCCGCCTTGATATCATAAACATGACTCTAATTAGAAGTTGAAGATGATACCTTTGCAACTAGATGTTACATTTATCCCTTTGTCTGATAACTGATGTTAATTATTTAATCAAGCAAGATTCTAAGAAGGGTAAAATGAAAGTAAGGGAGGCAAGCTGGACTACTAAGGAATTGGAAATGCCCAGGCATCCATTGCTTCATCAATGAACAATTACAAGGAAGCCTGTGGGTCTGATTTGCAGGATTCTCTTCTCATTGCTGCCCAGCTGAGCCTCTGGGTTGGCACAACAGCCAAAGACCTCATTGCAGAATGTCTCACTGGGGGTTGCACCTGGTTCCTTGAACTCAGACATTTGGTTAAAAGGGGCAGAGGATGCTTAGCCAGTGCCACTGTAGATGCAAGGGCCCTTTAGCAAATGAAGATCACTCTCTTCCTCAAAATTCTTCATAAAAATGTGTGACAATTCCTAAAAGAGGACACATTTTGAGGTGGAAAAATACACATAAATGTATTTTACTTTATAGAATGGCAGTCATTCTGTAAATCTAATTTTATGAATGAAATCATGCCCCGTGACTTCACTGTGACAACAGAAATGACATCCCTCAGAAGAAAAGGGTTTTTATAACATTGCAGAAGCACACAAAAGTACATTAGTCACAGGATGTGGAATTAACAGGACAGATATGGAGTCAAGGGGGCACAGCTAGGTGATAACACATTGCGGACCAGTAGTTTTATTGCTAGCTTTACCCAGGGGCCAGATAAGTTTCTATTGAACGAGTACAAAAAACATTTTACATAAACGTTAAAGACACGCCTTAAAATTAAATACCCATTGCATTTTGAAATTATTTATTACATGTTCTGACAAGCTAATATCTTTTTAAAGTATGAGACTTTGTAAAACACTGTGTAACATGAAAACAGGAGAATTCTCGTGATCCGTCTGCAATGTGGTAAGCTATATGACTCTGGGTAAGACTCAAATGACCTGAGCTTATATTTTCAATATGGTAAGAAAAACGGTGAGTGATTCTGTTTGTTTTTTCTCCATCTCCCAATATTTTGTATTTACCTAAAACACCCTTTCTCAATTATATATTTTAAGAAGAACTCAATAATCAAATATAAATATTAGCAATAAGTCAACTGATCCAGAGGATGCCAAAAAAATTATTTTCCATAGTTCCAGAATATTTTATAGTTGCTATAGATATAGTGGAGAAAAAATGCCTACCCTATGGAACTACATTCAGTATATTGAAAGAGAAAGAAATGTCTCTACAGAGAGCTACCTTGGACCCCTCTTTCTCACCAGTTTTCTCTTTTGTACAAGCATCATGCACAAACCTAGATGAATGCAGCCGGTGCTCTTAGTTTGAAGGAGCTCCTGGCAATGAATTTGCAGTAAGTTTCATCCCATTTAAAAAACTAGGATAACAGATCTGCACTCCTGATAAAGCAAAGCATCCCACAAGGAGGATTAAAATTGCAGGAAACATGGACAAAGTTTCACCATTCAACAAATATTTTATTTTTTCACATATTTTTATTGATTTCAGAGAGGACAGGAGAGGGAGATAGAAACACCAATGAAGAGAGGGAATCATTGATCGGCTGCTTCCTACACACCCCACACTGGGGATCGGAGCCCCCGAAACCGGGCATATGCCCTGACTGGGAATTGAACCGTGACCTCCCGGTTCATAGGTTGATGCTCAACCGCTGAGCCATGCCATCCAGGGTCAACAAATATTTTAAAGCACCTATTTGCCAGGCAAAAATGCTGAGTTCTTTGGAAGTAGAGAACACGGCAATTCTTTTCCTCAGGGAGCCTTCTATGCTTTGGGTAAACAGACAAGTAAGTACACTTAAGAGGACCCCACAGTATGTCTTTTCTCTGGAAGATTGAGGATGGAGAGCAGAGAGGGTAAGGCACACGGGCTCCTGACTATTTCTTTGTGTAAAGCATCACACAATATGTGGCTGAGGAAGTAGAAGCAGAAGAGAAAAAATACTGTCCAAATATTGCAAAGGACTGAAGAGTGAACCTATATCATATTACTGAATAAAACTCATTTTTAAAAATCTAAATGAATGCCCTCATTTTATAACTGGCCCCCAGAGAGTGGCCATGATTTTCTCCTGGCTACACAGGAAGTACTGAGAGAACTTCAATCTCTAGGTATGCCTCACCCTCCATTATCTTTATCTTTTTTGTTTTTATTTGAAAGAAAGAAGAAAAAGGATGGAGTCCCTAAAGGACAAAAGCACAACCTATTTATTCTTATCAACATCAATGTACAAACAGCCCATTATTTCATTTTATAATGGATATAAAAATCTACAAAGTTATTAGAAGTATTTGAATTGTAAAAGACAGTTGCACAAATACTCTTCTTCCAAAAATAGTAATTAATCATCTATGTCTGAGTCATCAATTACACAGTGAATCCAAGCAAAGCTTTAGTTCATCAATTAAGTGATATATCTACAAGGTATATCTACAAATTCATAACCTCATAGACTGACCACAATAGTCATTTCTAAAAACAAGATCATGGACAGTTGTTTAAAGTATACACAATCCTAGTTGAAGAAATTTACATAAAATAATGGGAACCTGCATCAAACCCTCATGAGCTCATAATTTCTTTATTTTGTGCATTGTTCTTCATAGATGATTTTTGAGGTAGCCATCTGACAATATGGAAAGCTGTGGTTTCAGGATGACTTGTGAATCAGTGAGAGAATTAAAATTTGTTCATCACAGTGGACAAAATAAAATGTAGCATCCTATTCAGTTTACAGTAGATAATTTCACTTATTTACTCAAACCATAATCACAAATATAAAACGGCAACTCTTAGTTAGCTACACAAATGGAGATAGATAAATGAAAATGGTAGATAATTTAGAAGTAATTTAAATTAGATGTTTGGATTTTTTAAATTACATGTATATGTTGCCAGAGCAAATGTCCTTTGAATTGACTTAAGTAATGATATCTGTCGAGAAACTAGATTGAGTTTTCTTCTATTGATCTACACTTAATTCATCAATATCGCATTTGCCTTGTGGGAAAGAGGAAACACATATTTGGACAACTGATGTCACTACTGTGTTTAAATATAAATGAACTGACTAAATGAAACTTACTTCCCTGGAAAAGAAGCAGTGTTCTCATGAGATGCATTATAATTGGTGAATTTACATGTGAATCTATGAATTGAGTAATTTTAATAGAATCCTAATTAAATGTATTCATCTTTTCATTCAGGCATTCTTCCAACACCCATGTATCAATAGCTTATTTTATGTCACTGTGCCAGGTATGCAGTATCAAATCAGGAATTATCTAATGTTCTCTGGTGGACTTTTGCCACCAGGAATATAAAATGGAAAACATGCATGTGAAGCACTTCATCCTTTGGTTAGTAATCTATATATTTAAAAGCCTAAGCAACCAGACTACCAGATGACCGGACAACCGGCTGGTAGCTATGATGCACACTGACCACCTGGGGGCAGACGCTCAACACAGGAGCTTCCCCCGGTGGTCAGTGCACTCCCACAGTGGGAGCAACGTTCAGCTGACAGACAGGCACCAGAACCTGGGCTGACGGCTGGCTAGCGCAGCTGCAGCAGTGTGAGCCTCTCCTGTGGACACTCCCCCTGCTCACCCCCAGCAGCGGCACAGTGGGGCCGGATGAGCAGGAAACGCCCAGCCAGGGCTCGGGCTCCTCCCTGGCCGCCTGCTGCTTGGTGCACTACTTCGTGCTGTGCAGGATCGATGTGGACAGCAGGCTGGAGCCCAACGAGCTGGCAGGTAAGGCCGGGGAGGTCCACTGATCCCTGCAGGCCAGGCAGAGGGACCCCACCGGTGCATGAATCTGTGCACCAAGGTCTCTAGTATGAAATATCTATCTCCAAAAGCAATGGTTGAAATGTGGTCTTTTGTGCCATGAGGCTACTAAAATCCACCCACATTATGGTTTATTCTTGTGCACCTGAAGAGCAACATTATCTATGCTTTGTTTTCCCTTTAGTTAAGCTAAGTGAACAATATGGATCAGGGACGGCCCATTACTACAGGCTGCCAAGTTACACTAGAGAACCCAGGGGAAGACAACTCTCTGGGAAGAGCGGAGAAACATATTTGCAAGTTTAGGTTTGAAAAGTATTCACAGTTTATCACAGCTAACAGGGAATGTGAAGTGAGCAGAAAGAATTCACAAATATAGACACAAACTTATTCCTCATGTTCTCACTTAACACATTGCAGGCACTAGATACATACAGAAAAACAAAAATACAAAATCATTATAATGCTGCCAGTGCAACAGTAATTCTCACATCCAAGTGAGACAATCCAGGAAAATGCCAATGATTATGATGGCAAAATGAAGTTATTTCCCTCCCCCCACCCCCGACCTTGATAGCAAATAACATTCAATGACTATGAAGAACCTCAAATATTCAAAATCAATGGTGAAATATCCACAAAGGCAGAGAACCAAGTAGAGAATTGCTGGCATCACCTGTCAATAAACTGCTAAGCAGAGTTTTTTTATAGAACTTTTGCTAACTGATATTTGATGGATGTGTATTTAGTGCAGTCTGCTTGGAAAAAAATGTTGAATGAGCCCATTGGATTGAATATTTTTTTAATATGTTTTATTGATTTCAGAGAGAAAGGGAGAGGGAGAGAGAGAGAGAGAGAGAGAGAGAGAGAGAGAGATAGATACATCATTTATTGGCTGCCTCCTGCACTCCCACACTGGGGATTGAGCCTGCAACCCAGGCAGGTGCCCTGACCGGGATCCAACAATGACCTCCTAGTTCATAGGTCAACACCCAACTACTGAGCCATGAAGGCCGGCTGGATTGAATCTTAAAAACATCAGGATGAGCTTAATGCTCTTCAAAGGTGTTTTCTAAGCATCTGGAGGATGGAGACCCTCGTGCACGTGTCTGTGTCGGGCCAGGGGACCAGCTGCTCCCAAAGGCAATGGGCTTTCGCTTAAATTCATTACAGCTGCAGGATGGAGGCTGGCGGCGATGACGTTGTCATTCTCTCACCTTTATGGCTCCGAATGGATGTGGAGAGATGCCAGCGCTCCGGGGAGCCGAGGGGCACATGTCTGTTAAAATTAAGGATGCCCGGGACCGGACAAGCATCTGTTAACGTGTGATTAGCCAAATTCCCCCAATTTCATGTGACTGACGCTAAATCGGCACATTTGCCAAGTAATGAGCAAGACAGATGCTCCAATTACAGGATCATATTTGCAAAAACAGTTCCCTGAAGTCAGCATGTGATTAGGTGAGGTGACAGCTGAGTGACACGTGGCCCCCGTGTCACCTCGGCAGGCAGTGGAGAACACACTGTGCTCTCTCATTTCTCATCACATTTTTGAACAGAAACTCCCCAAACCGCAGATCTGGTCTGTAATGTGAAATCAACGCACGAAAGCAACTTGTCTCCACAGCATTTACACAAGGAGGGGGACGCCTAGGTCCCGTGAAATGGGCAGAGAGGCAGCAGCTGGTGTCGCCAGCATTTTCCCTCTAAACTGTAAGCGTGGTGTGGGC
>NW_005871583.1:341995-499042 GCF_000147115.1 Myotis lucifugus | reverse complement strand
CCTATGAAAATCACCATGAGAGGCAAAATGTCGACACTAAATAAAGCTACCTAAACTCTTGGTAATTCTTCTCTTGAGGAAAATGCAAATGAGCATGTGAGTCACCTTAATTTCTGCTTGTAAATAGTCACTAAAGTACTTTCTCCTGAAATGGAAGTAAAGAAGAATGATGTCATTCATCAAAATAATGTGCACTCAAAATAGCAATAACCTTATAAATATTGGTGGGGAGGAAAATGATAAATGTTTTATACCTTACTTGGGAAAGATGTTATTGTAGCTGACCTTCAAAATTGATTTAGTCTACTTTTTGATTAACCTCTATTTACCGAAAGTATCATTCCTTTAAAGTAAAGGGACATAAGTAATTAGATTCCATCCTCTAAACTTCCAACTACAAACTTATCTTTTGAACATTTTGACTCTATATTGAGAACCCAATATGTTTAAATAATTCAATAATGTACAAGCGAATATCTGTCCATAAGGAGAGATAATTGTATTGCACCAATCAATAATTTGTCTTAAATGATATAAAACCCTTTTAATATAATAGCATTAAGCCACTAAAACTAAGTTCTAGACTAAAAAGTAAATAATTCAACTTTGCCTTGGCATTTATCTTGGACTATCCTTGGTGGTAACTTTTATCTTATTGACAATGATTCAGATTCATTACATGGAAAAAAGACATTTAAAGAGAGAAAATACATATATAATATACATATTAAAATATATACTTATATACATAAATTTATAGATATACACACACAAAATATAAATGTTTTGAGTTGTCCTTTCATATTCTTCTGAAAATGCACACAAAAGAAATGTAGATAACTATATCTATAATGACAATATTGCAATATGGAGATTTTTAAATTATACATGCACATATACATATACATGTTGTGTATGTATATGTGAAATACATATGTTTATATGTATGTGTATGTCTAGTTTAAAATTCTCCATATAGCAATGTTGTCACTATAACTCTAAAAATGTGTGCATCTATCTATGTATCTACCTACATCTTTATAACATGCCTCCAAATAACAGTGATTCTAACTATATCTACATGTGCATATCAACTAGATTAACTTATTATATTTGACCTGTCAGATACTTTGTGCTTTTAAATGGCATCCCAGAGAGACCAATGAGCCTTGGAAAATCAGAATGAGCAATGGAAAACTTAAATGTTTTAAACTAAGTAGGTATTCATGGGTCCTCAAACCAGAACTATTCTTTACTAAATTTCACCACTTCTCATTAACTCCACCTCTGCTGACTCTATAAGCTACCACCATGCCTTGCTTTTGTGGCAGCCTCCTACTGTTATTTGCATCTACTCTTGCACCAAGATTGCCAATTTCCCACAACGCATTCTTTTCATTGCCTCTCAAAACCTAAAAATGCCTGTCCATACCACTGTCAAATCTGGACCCCGGCTGCTCCTCTGAGTCATCTTTGTCTACATTTCCTTTTTGCTCAGCCTAATGTACCCCCACTGTCATCCTCCACACACGTGTACATGCACACTCACACATGACGCACCACCCGGTTCTCTCCATTCATGCAGGTCTCCGCCAGAGGCTGTCTTGCTCCATACCTAGAAAGTATCCTGTTCCGCCCACACTCCACTCCATCTTCTTTTTCTGCCTTATTTTCTCTCATCTGGCTTTATTTTATCACTTATTGTAACCTAATATATTATTGATTTTCTGCCAGCCAACACTTGCATCAATGCAATCAGGGATTTTGTTTGTTTTGTTCCCTGTTGTATATCTACTATCTAGCACGTTATAGGTGCTGAGTATGTCTTTATTGAATGAAATAATTACTCCTTTTGGGATTCAAATGCAGCAATGGTAGCCTAGGTTACAAGAGTCTCTACTTTTGTGATTTTAGTGTATGTGTATGTCTATTACAAAAGCAATGAATTCTTCTTTGCAAAAAATAAATAGGAAAATAATGAAAAGCAGAAAAAATGGAAATCGAAACCATCATTAATTCTACTGCTAAGAAATAAACATTAATATATTAGTGAATATCCTTCTAACCTTAATGTTTTCCTATGAAAATTCTGCCACGAATTGTAAATGTATTTTATAATTAAGTCCTTTTATTCTTTTTCCTTTTTATTTATTTATTTTTTCATTTGCAGTGACTCAACTTTACTCTCTAACTATGAAGGTTGGAAAAGGGTTTTTCAAGCCCCTGCTAGATACAGTCCAGACGCAAGAAAAAAGCAATAATATTTTAATGCTAATCAGTAGCCCAAAAAGCTTTCATCACATTGTATATATACCAAAATTCCCCAAGACAAGTGTTTCCTCTTATTTATTTTTACTTTCTTGTAATTTGGACCACCCTATTCAGATATGTTTGGAAAAAAAGGAAAAATACCTTAGGATGTTCAGTTTCTCTTCCTAAAGCCCTGTAGTGTGCAATTCAAAACTATTAAGATTATATGTTATTTGGTTTTATTGTTTTAACTGAAAGGCACTTTTCATATAAAATTGAAATTTCTCTTTGAACAAAGTTCGCTTGTCAAAATGCTAAAAGATTTCATGTTACCCCATCCAGGGTGGCAGACTTTCACTCAATTCTGCATTCTCGGGATTCAACAAAATGAAATATAAAAAGGAAACATAAAAACAGGAGATGGTGAGAAGAGGAAATGATAAAATGCAATACTTTTATCCTAAAGTATAAAAATCTTAAATGAATATGACACAATAATGAAAAGCATCTACCCTTAAAGTAGGAATTTACAATATCAGTTTTGCTCATTCTGTTCTCAAAAGGCTCAGGGGTTTTCAAATAACTTTTATTTTTAGACCAAAGTGTTTTCACATTCTTTCCAAACCTCCTGATGCTGACTGTAGCCAATTTTGTAGCTGCTTAAGCCACACACATTCACAGTCTTTGGGGCAAATGTGCCTTCCCTTTGCATCTGCCTCAACCCCCTCCAGCAGCATTTGCTGGAGGCTGCGGTGCAGAGGTGATTTCTTTGAAGATTTAAAAAATGCACAAAAGCAGTTGAACATGAAAGTGTGACAACAGAATAAAGAAGAGAGGGAGAAAGAATAAAAAAGAACTATTTTTGTCTTTAAAAGGTCACCACGAAATTTGTATTAAAAGGTGATAGCCGTGGCAAATGGCCATAGAACTCCACAGGAAAAGGCTCCCCCCTAGCAGAGCTCCACTCCCTTACTGGGAGCTTCACATTAACATCACTTCTTTTTATCAGGAGGATTGGAGAGGCACTTTTATTTTTTTCCTGTATCATTACTATTTTTCTATGAAGACTTTTTTGTTGTTATTAATCCTCACCCAAGAATATTTTTTCCATTGATTTTTAAAGACAGTGGAAAAAAGGAGAGAGAGAGAGAGAGAGAGAGAGAAAGAGAGAGAGAGAGAGAGAGAGAGAGAGAGAGAGAGAGAGAGAGAGAGAAGCATCGATGTGAGAGAGACATATAAATTGGTTATCTACCACTCAATTGGCTGCAAGGCCAGGGATCAAACCTGCAACCCAGTTATGTGCCCTGGACCAGGAATTGAACCTGCAACCCTTTGTTGCCCCGCTGAGCTCTAACCACTTAGAAACACCAGCAAGGGCAATCTTTTAGAGCAATTTTAATTTCAGGTAAAATTGAGGGAAAAGTACAGAGATTTCCCATATATTTCCTGTATCCATGCAGGTGTAGCCTCCTTCATTATCAACATCCCTTACCAGAGTAATAGATTTGTTAAAATTGATGAGCTTACATTGACACATCATAATTACTCAGAGTGCATAGTTTTCATGAGGGCTCATTCTTGGCCATGTACATTCTATGGGTTTGAACAAATATATAATGACATGTGTCCATCATTATGGTATCACTAGTGGCCTGGTGCACGGATTCATGCACACTGAAAGGAAAATAATTAGAAGAAATATTTTAATATTGCTATTTTCTCTTCCACAGTTGCCATCTGTGGGGTGATCAGCAGGGCGATCAGCAGTGCGATTGGGTCCCGCTCACACCACCTTGGCCTGGTGCCACCAGCTCACCTGCTCCACTATTCCGCTGCACCACCCGCTGCCAGTACCGCATCACGGACACCTGCCATGTTCTGCACTGCCCAATGGTGGTCAGCGCACGTCGTAGCGAGCAGTCAAACTCCCGAGGGGACAATGTGCATTTTAGGCTTTTATTATATAGGATTCAGAGTATTTTGAAAATATCTCCTGTACTCTTGCTATTCATCACTGCTGCCACCTGCCCAACCCGTCATCATTTATACCGTCTCCATAGCTTTGTATTTTTCAGAATGTCACATAGTTGGAATAGAGCCTTTTGGAAATCAGATCCCTTATTATTTTGTGGTCTAGGAACTTTTATGACACTGAAAGATCCTTAACTAATGGACTCCAACTTTTTAAATCTCTGCTTGCAAATTCACAAATCTTTTCTAAGCTCACTTGTTTTTTGTAAAACCTTGCCAATG
Source organism: Myotis lucifugus (assembly GCF_000147115.1). NCBI lineage: Eukaryota > Metazoa > Chordata > Mammalia > Chiroptera > Vespertilionidae > Myotis > Myotis lucifugus. Next base: position 494,539 of record NW_005871583.1, on the reverse strand, counting down.
GCAAGAAATAGTAGCCAATACACATTTTCAGTTTGCGCGTTTACCTATTCCTCCTAGAATTACTGGCTCCAGGCGACGTGTGGTCTGCTTTGCATGTTATTATAGGAAACACTTTTACCAAATACGTATCTTTCACCAAATAACACAGACATTTTGCCAGCTTCTGATAACAGTTTCTGGGAAACTTACCATACCATACCTAAATATGCCACATATTTGAGGTTTCCCAGTACCAATTTCTGTATTAAAGTAAATGCTAGCTGCAGAATTACAAAACCCGATAATCTTAACATGATAAAGGTATATTTTTCACTCACATTGTAAACCAACACTAGTCTACACAGGGCTGCTGCAATCACTTAGAGTCCTAAGTTCCTTCCATTTTGCAGGTCTATTATCCTCTAGAACAGAGGTTCTCAACCTGTGGGTAGCAACCCCTTTGGGGGTCGAATGACTCTTTCACAGGGGTCACCTAAGACCATTGGAAAACACATATATAATTACATATTGTTTTTGTGGTTAATCACTATGTTTCAATTATGTTCAGTTTGTAACAATGAAAATACATACTGCATATCAGATATTTACATTACGATTCATAACAGTAGCAAAATTACAGTTATGAAGTGGCAACGAGAATAATTTTATGGTTGGGGGTCACCACAACATGAAGAACTGTATTAAAGGGTCACGGCATTAGGAAGGTTGAGAACCACTGCTCTAGAAAGAGGTCAACATGCTTTTCTATAAAGGGCCAGATAATAAATATTTTAGTCTTTGTGGGTCATATGATCTCTACCAAACTACTCAACTCAGTCGTTGCAGCCACAAACCAGCATTAATGAATAGGGATGGGTCTATTCCAATAAAATATTACTTACACAAGAGGGTAGCCAGCTGGATTTGACCAATGGACTGCAGTTTGCCAATCATTACTCTAGGACTTCAAAGACTTCTATTGAATCCTTTCTGTCTACCAGGCAAGGGAATAGATAGTGAATGGAATATTTCATAAGGGAACAGGCCTAGAAATGGCATATATAACTTAGGCCCATAGTCTATTGGTCATAGCTCAGTATCATGGTTATCTATGTACAGGCAAGTCAGGGCGACGCCATACACTGTGGGCACAAAAGAAAAAGGAAATAGTGCAGAGCTAGCATGGTTCTGCTATGCAGATCTAAAAAGGAAATACTGCCCTGGCCGGTTTGGCTCAGTGGATAGAGCGTTGGCCTGCAGACTAAAGGGTCCCAGGTTCGATTCCGGCCAAGGGCACATGCCCAGGTTGCAGGCTCAATCCCGCCCCCGCCCCTACCCCGTAGGGGTCTGCAGGAGGCAGTCAATTAATGATTCTCTCTCATCATTGATGTTCCTATCCCTCTGTCTTTCTCCCGTCCTCTCTGAAATCAATGAGAAAACAAAATAATTAAAAAAAATACTAACACACACAAATACAATTTGTAGTAATCTACATTTTTAATATTAAAATAAATGGCAAAAGAGAGCTATACTGGATTGCTATTTGTGGAATCCCTGCTTGACTGGTCACTCTGGGCATATTCTGTATTTTGTGTTTTTTTGAGTTTGTTGCTGTTGTTGTTGTTGTTGTTACATAAGTCTTTTCTCAATGAAAAAAAAGAAATAAGATGTAAATTTTTGTTTTTCAATATTATGTTTAGTGCTTAATGTTTTCTTTTATGATCCTATTTCATTGATAGCATCCCTTTGATGCAGTATGATAATATCTATTATATAGAAAACTGAAGCCCAAAGATGTTCAATGACTTGTACAAAATCACAGCTAGATGTATAGCCAAGTAAGTGGGTTTCTCTAACTCTAAATCTAGTCCTCTTTAATTAAGCCACAAACAGCTCTTAGGAGAGCAGCTCCTACTGCTCCTTGTGGTTTTAACAGGTAGGACTTCAGTTTTAATAGAGGAAATGATTAATTGCTTCAGATGCTTACAATAATGGGCTTCCCCTCAAGATGTCTCCTTAAAAATCAATAAGGGGTGTATGCTTATTTGGAGACTAAAAGATAGTGAAGTTAATATTTCAAATACAAGTATTTTAGTTTTGTTTGCATAAAAATGGGTAAAAGCCAAAAAGCTCTCTTCAAAACTTTTCCCATCCTACTAAATACTATTCATTTTAGTGTTCTATAAACAGAGATTTCTTGGTAATTCACTGCCCCTTTACAGTCCAATTATTTCTGTGGGAATGCCTTCTAGGAGAAACCTTACATTAGGCAATTCTGGTATGTCCTTCAACTTTCCCAGTAGTTTTCCACATGTCCTCAGTTCTCATAGCATCCATTGTGCAAATTGTAGAAGGCGACATTGCTCTCGGAATGGTCCAGCTTAGTAGGCAGAGACATGACTGGGTCCTCGGTTCACAGCTGTCCCCTTGGCTGATCACTTAGTGATGGGCTTCAAAAATATGTCCCAATCCCTCGAAACTGTGAATGTTATTTTACATGGGAAACATTTTGCACATATTATTTAATTAAGGATTTGAGATGAGAAAATTACCCTGGATTACATATGTAAACCTTTATTGATCGTGTTTTTATTTTTTATTTATTCTTTTATTGAATTTACTGGGGAGACATTGGTTAATAAAACCATACAGGTTTCAAGTATAAAAGCCTATAACACATCATACGCATAGTGCTCACCACCCAAAGTCAAGTCTCTTTCTAACACCAGTAATTCGCCGTTTACCCTCTGATAATTACCATAGTATTGTCTGTTTATGAGGTTTGTTTTTTGGCTTAATGCTCTCCACTCTGACAGCTGTCAGTCTATTCTCTGTATCTATGAACTTGTTTCTACCTTTTTTTGTTAGTTTACATTGTTCATTCGATTCTACCTATAAGTGAAATCATATGGTATTTGTCTTTCTCTGATTAGCTTGTTTCATTTTTAGCATAAGCTCTAGGTCTATCCGTGCTGTTGCAAATGGTAAGATTTTCTTCTTTTTTACTGCTGAGTAATAGTCATTGTGTAATTGTACCACAGCTATTTTATCCACTCATTTACTGATGGGCACTAGAGCTGATTCCAGATCTTGGCTATTATAAATAATGCTGCAATGAAAATAGGGGTGCATATATTCTTTCGAATTAGTGTTTTGGGTTTCTTCGGCGATATTCCAAGAAGTGGAATCAATGGGTCATACGACAGTTCTATTTTTAATATTTTGAGGAAATTCCATACTTTTTTCCACAATGGCTGCACCAATCTGCATTTCCAACAACATTGCACCTGGGTTCCCCAAAAAATATGTGGAAAAAACTTTCCTTTGGTCCTTGTCAAACTCCTATTGCTAAGTTAGCCTTAGGATGTCCTAATGAACAAGAGCCACTGGGAGACTAGCAGAGAATTAAGAGGCTGTTCAGTACTAAAGAGAATTTAGACTTTAGGTCTGAGTCAAAAGGCCATAATTCATATGTTGGCCTTTCAGTTGATACCCTCCGAAACCATAAGAAACTCAACATAGGAATAAAAACCACCTATTAGGTAGGAGTGCTGGTCCCTAGAAATAAGAGCAAAACAAACTAGTTCACCTTAACAAGACCTAAAAGTATGCCTCATTAGTATGAAGAATATCCACTAGTAATTTATCCACCCTTCAAAAGATAACATAATCAATAGCCTCACTCTATATTAATCAAAATGTCAAATATGCAATCAAAATTACTAGATATATGAAGACAAAGGCCTGAGAGCTGAAGAGTCCATGATACCATTCCAGTCTGAGTAGGAAGATCTGAGAACCAGGAGCTCTTGCAAGGGCAAGTGGAGATCTATGTCCCAGGCAAAGAGAGAAAATCATCCCTTTTTCAACCTTTTTTTGTTCTAGTCAGTCCCTCGCTGGATTAGATGAGGCCCATCCACATTGAGGAGGACAGTCGACTCCAAGAACACCCTCAAAGACACACACAGAACTAACGTTCAACCAGCTATCTGCGCATCCTAGGATTAAGTCAAGTCGACACAAAATTAACTATCACAGTAAATATCAAGGTGTTTCAGCTTGTTCTCTATTGGGCATTCACCACTGGAATTCAAACACATCTAAACATGTGTAGTGGACATGTGATGTTGTCCACCAGGAGTTTCTTCGCATGAAAACAAACAACTCTCTTGGTTGAAGCATTGGAATAGAGTTAAGTTCTCAAATGTTTCCAATAGCAATGCCTCTACCATTGAAGAAAAAGTCAAATCTGATGACCAAATAGTGTTTTTTACTCATGTTTGTTCCAGTTCCTCATAGAGTCACACATACATCCCTGGCATGTCTCATTTCTTCAAAATTTCTTCTAAGACTTTGAGAAATAAGACAATTTATATACTACAGTGTATCTCTGTTTAGAAAGAAGGCATTCTTTTTGTTTCAACATTGCTGACAGCACAGTTTTGGCACAATGCAGGCTGAAAGTAACAAAAGGGCAACAACCAGCCCTCACTGTACCACTGTGGGGAAGCATAATGCTGCAGGAGGAGGAGCTCTGCACAAGAGCCGGGGGACAGGATCCAGTCCTGTGGTTTTACCAGCAGCCCTGGCCTCAGTAATGGAAACCATGAATGGAGGACACGATAGGAAAGCGGAAACTGTCAAAGGCCACATGATAGCTATAAAAAATTGGCCATCAATATTTAAGGAAATACTCTAAACTAAAACACCTGGATGATATCTGGGTCCAGTTAGCAGGAAAGATGAGTGACATGAATTATGAATAGTTACCAGTGAGGTCTGCCACTAGGAGGCTCTGAAGAGACACTGACATGTAACAAGGGATGAGACCCAGTAACAAATTTAGTTACTGCAAATCCATTTTCAGCACAGATGTGGAATGGAACAGGGAAACATGGCTATAAATTCTTCACTGAAGTGGATGACTATGGGAGGAATAAGCTAAAAAAATATACCCATAAGCAGAGCATGAATAAGACAGATGTCTATTTTTTTCTGTTTTACTCTTATGGAAATAATACAAATAAGTACTATAAGGATATCAGGGAAATAATGCAATTTCATGAAAAAGTAGCATAATTTCTGAAAAGTAATAAACAAACTAGGAGCATATTTCAGCAAAGTGCAGGCAAAGTACAAATAAAGTTACTGTAAATTAATGGTACAGCAAAAAGGCTCTGAAGCAGACAATACCAGGCCTGAATCTCAGTTCTGTTACCAACTAATTTGGCCTTGAACAAATTATACACCTAAATCTCTGTTTCCTATTCTGGAAACTGAAAATAATTATGCCCTCCTCCTAAACAGTACTTCATTTAATTTGTAAATAATTAATTTATGAATAATAATAAATGCTTAATAAATTGTTTAACATAAAGGCTGATACATATTGTGAGCTCAATGAGTGTACAATTTTAGTATTATCTTCATTATCTTTATTTTTAAACAACTAAATATAAACAAGTTCTAAATGTAGATATTTATCATCTTAATAGAGGGCTCTTAAATCACTTTGTTGCATATTCTGATTACACACTTGCCTACCTACATTGGTCAAGAAAAACTAATACAAACACACACACACACACACACACACACACACACACACACTCCCAAAGCTAGCAATGAGCAGGATCATAGTGTGCCCTGATGTATAACTGGTCCAGCAGCCTGGATTTTCTCCCATGTACAATTATTTCAACACCTCTTTAATTTCTTCATCTAATTATAATGCTAACTAGAGGCCCAGTGCACAAAACTCGTGCACTCAGGGCTGTGGGGGCATCCCTCAGCCCAGCCTGCACCCTCTCACAGTCCAGAAGCCCTAGGGGGATGTCCGACTGACAGCTTAGGACTGCTTCTCATGATGTCATCCTTAGCGCTGCCGCGAATATGGGAGAGGCTTCCATCACTGCCGCTGCACTTGCCAGCTGTGAGCCGGCTTCTGGCTGAGCAGCGCTGTTCACTGACCACCAGGGAGCAGCTCCTGCATTGAGCATCTCTGCCTTCTGGAGGTCAGTGCGCATCATAGCAACCCGTCGTTCCACTGTTCGGTCAATTTGCATATTAGCCTTTTATCATATAGCACTAGAGGCCCAGTGCAGGAAATCCATGCACTGGATGTGTGTGTGTGTGCGTGTGTGTGTGTGTCCCTCAGCCTGACCTACGCCCCCTCGCAGTCCAGGAGCCCTTGGGGGGTGTCCGACTGCTGGCTTAGGCCCACTCCCCATGGGCCTAAGCTGTCAGTCAGACATCCTTAGTGCTGCCACAGAGGTGGGAGAGGCCCTCGCCACTGCCACTGTGCTCACCAGCCATGAGCGGTGCTCCCCCTGTGGGAGCGCACAGACCACCAGGGGGCAGCTCCTGCATGAACGTCTGCCCCCTGGTGGTCAGTGCACATCAATGCGACTGGTTGTTCTGCTGTTCAGTCGATTTGCATATTAGCCTTTTATTATATAGGATAATATTACTTTGTATAAAAGGTAAAGAGTCATTAGTTAATATTTGTAAGACATTCTGAAATATTTCTAAAATCCTTACTATCCTGAGGAAACAACTTGTTTTTACCCTTCTACATTTTCCATGGCATTTTACTTTATTCTCCTCAAGTTTTCTTGTTGTGTTTTTTCTTTTTTTCAATAAGATTGCCAAGGAGGTAGCGTTTTATAACTGCTTTCATTCTTTAAAGTGTCAGTAACCTCCTCCTAGCAATTTGTCATTGTTCACAATATGGAGACAAATAAATATCTACCTCAACCTTAGTATGAAGTATCTGATGCTATCATGGGTGGAAGAATCCTAAAATGGTTCTGTGGCTTTTACTTTAGGTGAGCAAATAGAAAAATCAATATTATTCCTAAGCTAAAAAAGAATACTTTGTCAAAAACCAGCAGTTTTATTTCACTATTTAAAGAAAAGATAATATTTTCTATTTTATGTACACTTATAGCAGAGTGGTTTAAAACTTGACCAGTTATCAAGGGAATTAAATAGGAATTTTGTAGGAGCAGCTTCCCTATATCTACAAGACTTAGATTTGAGTACTTGTACAGGAAAGGATATTTTCTCAACCACAGCAATTTGATTAACTCGTGTTTCTTTTCCTGAGTTTTTTTTTTTTTTGAATGGGGCCTTTTATCATCTGCTTCGTCCATCATTTCACAAGAGAGTGTTCCTGTCTCCCACTGGATTTCAGCACAGGTGAAAGTGGTAACTTAACTGTATTTAAATTGACTGTCAAAACATGATTTGGTAAAAATCCATTAAAATAATCTCCCAAATGCCCTGCTGCATTAAACATTTATAGGTGCACCTATATTGCAGGCAGGGAATGTGTTTATCTCCATTTTATGAACAGTCTTCAAAGGGGGAAAAAAGAGCCCAGAAATTGACAGTTGGCCCAGACAGAATTTCCACACATTGCGTGTATGCTTGCATGGAGCTTTTATTCTGCTTGTATAGATAATAATGTGGCTCCTTAATTAGTTCTGGAAGGCAGACATTGCAGGCTGAATGTTACCTGGCAAGCATTCAAAAGACTCAAGTTTACATTTTATTTTTCTCTTCCCAGAGAATATTCTTTAAGAATTTTATATATTATAAAAAATACTATTCTCTTCATAATACATTAAAAGATTGCAATAATGCAATCTTTTCTTTACCATTCTGTCTAATTAAAATCTAGCGTTAGAAAGCTCAAGTACATATCACTTAGAGTAGATAAAAAATTACTAAGAGACAAATTGCAAAGTACCAAAAAAACCAAGATATCAAAGAACCACTATTAACGTAGGGCCCAGCAGATAGGACCCATTAAAATGTTTAATTGTGGATTATGAATACTTCCCAGCAACATTACGAATATTTTCACATAATGTGATTTCTATGTATGTCTAACATCTGATGAAAGAGAAGAGTTGTTGAAATAATTTTAAAAGATCACTAGTTTTATTAGAGGCAATTACCAATACTAGCAAGCAAAAAACAAATATTTTCTAATCCTTTGAGACTTTATGGGTGCATTAAATTGCCAAATTTAACAAAGGCAGATAAAACATTTTAACTTTTCATGTGATGCAGAATACATTCAAAAACATTTATATAGCATAAAATATATTCATTATAGTCTTGCTAAATGCTATAGAAATTGCAAAAAAATGGATTCTACCTTCAATGAGCTTATGGTTTATTCAGATATATGACCACTATACTAAATAATTTAAGGTTGAAATTTATTTTTAAGAGCATTCATCATTGTCTTTGCATGAGGAAAAGCAAAGGTCTAAGTTTAATTCAAATGTAGGGTAAGACAGAGTGAATTGTGGGAAGTAATTTTTGAATGAAAGAGGGAGATGGGAGTTGAACACTTGATCATGGAAAATTGAGTGCTAGACTTAAGGCTTTGGAACTTTACTTTAAAAGGCTGTTCCTAATGGTGCAATCAATTGGGACTTGTTTTTTAGTAACAAATTAAATTTCCAAGAAAAGATTCCAATCAATTATATAGTGAATGAAACTTAAGCTTGGGAAAGCAAAAATAGCTTAGATAATATTAACTTATTACTTATAATCCATTTTACTTGCTTAGGTAAACTTCTTGAAATGTGTGAATTCCATGATTACTACCTTTATAAATAAGTTTATAAAATATGCAAGTGCAGAACTTTCTGTAGAGTATTTGGCATGCAATCATCTCTACTCTAAAAACAAAAGTATATGGGAAAAAATAGCCAAACAAGAGAAACAGTATACCCAAAATGTACAATGATTGCAGAAGATAATTGTAAAAGCTAAATATGATGCCATCAATTTTTCTTTAAGAATAAAAAAAGATAAAGTGAAATAAAGGAGCAATTATTTGTAGGCAGAATAACCACTCATACCATTTATTACTAGTTATATATGTTTTATAAATATGTGTATTCATATTTCAGTTCCATAAGCTTTGAAATCTCAGTCGCATCTCTTTGAGGACAGGGATCATGTTTTATATTTTTTCATATTCTATAGCTATGAACAGTTTAACATTTTCACAAAGCAGATTACCCATAAACATTCTATGAATTGAATTACTGTAATTTTAAGGACATCAGAAAGCCTACCCACCCAAAATTTTCATGTAGGGTTTTAGAATGGGTCACTCCAAATGTGCATCTGTGGCATATGGGTTGTCTTGAACTACAGGAAACTAGAACTTGTTTGCTCAAGAGAAACTTCTGCTCCCTCCACGCCCCCCCCCCCACACACACACACTTAGCTACCTAGAAGAATTTGAATTAGGGAACATGCCCATAATAAGAGATTATCAGAGATGACCTCTTTTGACCTATCCATTTGACAGGGCAAACTTCTAATTACTGAATATCTGCTCTTCTTATCATCTTTCAATGAGCTTCCTCCCCTCTGAACCTCTCATATATGTGGGGTCTCTGACTCATATATGCAGGATTCCCATGCACGTGTAGTAATTAAATTCAGTCATTTTCTCTTGTTAATCTGTCTCATGTCTATTTGACTATTAGACCAGCCAAAAGAACCTTTAGGGTGGAGGAAAGTTTATTTCTCCTCTACACGTGCTTTCTAAAATCCAATTATCATCAAAGAGATATGACAAAGTAAGCTTATTTGGCCCCCTGGCACTTTTAAGATTATATAATGTAGAATGGAAGGGTTAGAACAAAACATAGAAATTTTCTAGTACAGCAATTCACAAAGTACATTCCATAGGACACAAGCCCCACAAATTATTTTGGGAAAATAAATTCTATGGTTGGTCCAAATGAGTTTGGGCAACACCATGTACAATATTTTCTTGTACATTTCCCAGCGGTAATGTACATTACATAATAAGAGATTTATAAAACTCATCTTAAAGAATGGGGTTTACTATCCTTTAAATCCATATTTCCTAAGATTATTTTAAGAGAGTCTCTTTCAACTTTTCTTAGTCATGCAGATCCATGAAAACATGTTAGGAAACACTCTTCCAGTCCATATGTCTTGTGACATGGAGAAATACAGATAATGAAAAATGTGACACCTCAGGGTTTGGGTAAAGACAATTCTGTTATTCATGAGGTCTGTGACTATGAATAAGTCACTTTGATTTTTCTAATTATCAGTTTGATTATTTTACAGTAAATATAATGACTGTATAATCTCATAGGTGGTTATGATGACTAAATATAAAATGCTTGCCAACTATGTGCACATATTAGCACTCAACAGCATCACATACGATCCTATCTAATAAAAGAGTAATATGCAAATTAACCATCACTCCATCATAAAGATGGTGGCAGCCACAGAGCTGGAGCGAGCAGGAGGCTTGAGTTGCCCTGGTGATGGAGGAAGCCAAGCTTCCCGCCTGCCCTGCCGGGCCCTGAGCTCCACTCAAGGCTACAAAGTTTCAATTATAGAAGATAAATAAATCTCAGATACCTGCTACCAGCCCGCTGGGTGGCCAGCCTGAAAACAGCCCTCAGCCCCTCATCCAGGCTGGCCACACTCCCATGGGGTGAGGGGTCCCCGCTGGGGCTTGGCCAGCCCTCAGCCCCTCACCCAGGCTGGCCAGGCACCCCAGTGGGACCCCCCTACCCTGAAGGGGCTGTGGCCAGCCTTAAAACAGCCCTCAGCCCCTCACCCAGGCTGGCCACAATCCCATGGGGTGAGGGTCCCCACTGAGGGGCTTGACCAGCCTGCAAACAAGCCCATCAGCCCTTCACCCAGGCTGGCCAGGCACCCCCAGCGCAAACCCCGCCCTGTCTCAGGACACCCCTTTCAGGGCAAAACCAGCCGGCCCCCACCCATATACCAGGCCTCTATCCTATATAATAAAAGGGTAATATGCAAATTGACCCTAACAGCAGAACAATTGGGAATGACTGGTCACTATGACACACTATGACCAGGGGGCAGATGCTCAATGCAGGAGATGCCCCCTGGTGGTCAGTGCATTCCCACATAGGGGAGCTCTGCTCAGCCACAAGCCAGGCTGTCGGCTTCCAGCACAGCAGTGGTGGTGGGAACCTCTCCTGCCTCCTTAGCAGCGCTAAGGATGTCCGACTGCAGCTTAGTCCTGCTCCCCGCTGGCAAGTGGACATCCCCAGAGGGCTCCTGGGCTTCCAGAGGGATGTCTGACTGCCAGCTTAGGCCCAATCCCCCGGGGAGCGGGCCTAAGCCAGCAGTGGACATCCCCCGAGGGGTCCCAGACTGCGAGAGGGCACAGGCCGGGCTGAGGGCAAATTTATGTGCACTGGGCCTCTAGTTGTTTTAATAATGAGGTAACTAAGTCCAGAGAGATGAAATACTTGGCCCAAGTTGATAGCGAGTACTAACCAACATGAACTCTAACCTGGCTGGCCCACAGTTTTTGTTTGTTTTCATAATCAGTGCAATATTTGAATTATAAGATATATGTACATTTAGTCATTCATATATACATATATAATCTTCATATATATCCATATACATAAAACAAATAATAAATATTCATATATATCCATATATAAAACAAATAATAAATCTATATAATAAATCTTCATATAGATAAATCTCCATATATATAAAATAAATAAATCTCCACATATAAAAAATAACTCTCCAAGTATATACATATATATCCTATTGGCTCTGTTTCTCTGGAGAATGCTAATTCATTCACACCTCAGATATGTCCACATTCATACCTGCTTTAGCTTCACAATTCATCTCACTGATGATTCTATGACCAATATTGAGTGACACTTGGTCTTCTTAAAATTTTGGTGCAACTATCAAGTAATATACTACCTTGTAAGACTTCTTAATGGATCAACTAAATGAGAGGAAGGCATATGTAAAGGGTTTATAAAACATAAGGTATGAAACTGTAAGATTTCACTCATGTGGGATATAAAACTGAAAGCAACAAATGAACAAATAAGACAAACAAACAAAACCTTATAGACACAGACAACATTATGGTGGTTACCAGAGGGAAGGGAGGTAGGGGGAGGCAGTAAAAGGTAAAGGAGATCAAATATATAGTAATGAAAGGAGATTTGATTTTGGGTGATAAACACATAGTGCGATATACAGATGATGTATCATAGAATTGTACACTTGAAACCTATGTAATTTTATTAACCAATGTCACCCCAATAAATGTATACATAAACTATGTTATAAAGCAAGAGTAACTATAACTATGTGGTATTGCTATCAAAGCCCTCAAATTGAGAAATGCAAGTGAATGTATATCCCAGAAAGAAATCTATGTATAGACATACTCTTTAGTACATGATAAAGTATCTTTACAAGTCTTAAAAATAAAATAAGGTACATGCACACACACAAATGTTACCATAGATAGTCAGTGGGAGTGCTGGAAGATTCCCTCATTGGCCAAGATGACCCAGGGGGATGTTCTTACACCAACCACGAGCATGCCAAAAGGTAGAAAGATAATTTGATAGAAAGAAAAAAAAACCCTCCCTTGCCCGGACAGTGTGCCTCAATGGTTGAGCACCAACTTATGAAACAGGAGGTCATGGTTCAATTCCCAGTCAGGGCACATGCCTGGGTTATTGGCTCGATCCACACTAGGGGGCATGCAGGAGGCAGCCGATCAATAATTCTCATCATTGATGTTTCTCTCTCCTTTCCTCTCTGAAATCAATAAATAAATAAAAAATTAATTTTTAAAATCCTCCCCTCCTAATCCCTAAGAAAATGGTGGGCTTGAGCCAGAAAAAAATCTGTGGGTGTCTCAGTTCTAACTGTACTAAAGTAAGCTGTGACATTGTTAAACATATAAGGAAACCTTTAAAAAATTATTTTTCTTCATGTGTGTCCTCAAATTTCTGCTCATCCCAGAAATGACTTCTATAAAACTTTCCCTTTCTCTGCTGGAAATCTTCAGCCCTGACTGGTCTTCTCTAGAAACTCTACCTTGTCACCTTTGTTCCTTACTTTCTACCTTCTTTAGGAATAAACATACGGAGAAGTTTAATGATTAATTTTCACCCCCTCATAAGAAGGTTGGTTCTCAAAGAATAAGCTAACTTGGCTCAATTTAACCAGTTAGTGACTGACATAAGTGGGTCTCAAATTCTAGTTGGCTCTAAGCTCCTAATTTTATTTCAGGTCTTTTATGTTACCTAAAATAATGATAACTCTAAGACCCACTAAAGACCAAGGAGCCATCTACAGCAGATTTAGAATGAACCTTAATATCAGACTAAATGGATATTTAGTGCCATTAAATAATACCACACCTTTCCCACTGCCCCAGTCGAAATTCCCAACCTCATAAATCTCTATCTGAACAAAAAGCCTGTGTCCTATTTTTTTAAACTACCTTCATATTTGTAAGATGTTGTTCTTTTTAATTAATTCCATTAGGAAGAATGGACACTAAGACTTCATCTAGATTTATTAGGAGCCTCAAGCCGATCATTTTTAAGTCTCCCAGAACTTATACCATACACAATGACCAAACTAGATTTCAAAATACTTAAATGTTACCTGAGAGGGTATATGGAAGACACACTTTCATTCACTAATGTCACTCCCTCCCCTTGTCTTCCAACTTTGCCTAATTAAGGAAAACCAAATGTGGGGGCCTATACTGCAGGTGGGTCACACAGTAGCTACCACCCTAGAGTCAATGTGAACTATCTGCATAGACCTAACACAGGTAGGTTCCGTTTTATATTTTTTTATTTGTGTTTATTTTGTTATTGAATTTATTGGGGTGACACTGGTTAACCAATTGTAGTATACAGGTTTCAGGTGCACAATGCAATAGCACATCATCTGTACACTGTCAAGTCCCCATCCATCACCATTTATCCCCCCATACCCTGCTCCATCAGACCTAATTCTGTTAGTCCAAATTTTCAGGCAACAGCATTTCCAATAGCATCCTCCCCCAGGAGCACTGTCTCTGTTGACTGACACTAATTATTATAATTATCCTACAGAGAAGGCACAGCACTGCTGCCATTAGCTTCCCTCCCTGTCACAAGCAGATCCTGATGTTGAAGCTGAGTATACAGCAAAAATTTGTCTCCTAGAAGCTCATTAAACTTCAACAAACAAAATCATTTTTCCCAGTTTCTACAGATATTACAAGGCATCTTAAAGAACAAACTTTCCTGATTCTAGAGTCTAGAAAGGTAAACCAAAAAAATGTCAAATGACTATAAGAAATAATTATCTTGAAAGCTAAAAGATGGCTTGGTGGACATCTAAAAGAGGATATATGTAGGCAAATAAATTATAACTCCATATATCTTAAACTCTCACTCTCAGAAATCCATTTGGGTCATGGCTGGCTCTAGGCACTTTAGGAAATTAATAATGCTGTCCTTGCACTACTCAGCCTTGTTATCTAAGAATTTTCCTCGTTTCTAGGTATCAATTTCCTAAGAATCCAAGAATTAATTGCCCAAAACTTTTCTGCTCCTATAGCAGCAGCTATGTCTGTGTCAGGTTTCTGATAATGTGGGGTGGAAGGCTCCCTTAATAAATAGTTTTTAAAAAAACATTTTAGCCCTGACCAGTTTGGCTCAGTAGATAGAGCGTCGGCCTGCAGACTCAAAGGTCCCATGTTCGATTCCGGTCAAGGGCATGTACCTTGGTTGCGGGCACATACCCAGTAGGGAGTGTGCAGGAGGCAGCTGATGGATGTTTCTCTCTCATCGATGTTTCTAGCTCTCTATCCCTCTCAATTCCTCTCTGTAAAAAATCAATAAAAAATATATTTTAAAAAAACAAACATTTTATTAGCCATGGAACCTTGAAGAGGTCACTTTGTATCTTAGGTTCCTAACCCATAAAATGCAGATAAGAGTTAACTCAATGTGTTATTGTGAAGGTTGGTGCAGATGATACATATGAAAGAGTTTTATAAATAATTAAGTAGTATGAGGTCATATTAGTTATGTATACACCAGTATAAGTTTAAATTAGTGCACTATCTCTGCACAGTGAATATTTTCTCTAATTATGAATGTCCAAATATTTTAAAACGTCAAAAACTAATGAAAAGGTAGTATACAGGGTGGGGCAAAAGTAGCATTGTGAGCACATGAAACAGAGTTCATTCTTGTATTATTTATTAATTATTTTCCATACGAACAACTATAAACCTACTTTTGTCCAACCCTGTAAGCAGTTTCAACCTATGATAGATTTGCTTCCTCCCCTTTCTTTTGCACTACCTCTGCCTAATACACACACACAACACTCACATATTTGCATGCACACATCTGTGAAGGACTAATTCCTCATTTTCAGTTCTCCTTGTGACTACCAGTTATTGTTATACTTGCTACAGACACTAACATCTAAAACCGAAAGAGAATTTTGGGCTCTGCACTACAGCTATCAGATGATCAAGCTCGAGGGCCCACTGTCCTCAAGAACCTGTCAGGACTAGCCATCTGGTCTCTTAACTCTATTTTCCTTAGCTAACTCCTAAAGTATAAGTCAGCTGGTAATCATTTCACAATGTGTACATATATCGAATCCTCACATTCTACACTTTAAATGTATACAATTTTATTTGTCACTTAGACCTCAATAAAACTGCTGACAAAAGACAAATAATATATCCTTTTAAAAACTCAAAAGGGGAAAAGAAGCCAATTGGTGTCAAGTAGATGAATGGAGAGAAGAGAGTTGAGCGAACCCCGGAGAACTTGTGACGTGCGTGGCAGGCCTACGAAAAGGAGCTCTTAAAAAAAGAATGAAAGAGCCTGGCCAGCATGGCTCAGTGGTTGAGGGTTGACCTATGAACCAGGAGGTCACTGGTTCCTGGTTCAGGGCACATGCCTGGGTTGCAGGCTCGATACTCAATAGGGGGCATGCAGGAGGCAGCCGATCAATGATTCTCTCTCATCATTGATGTCTCTATCCCTCTCCCCCTCTCCCTTCCTCTCTGAAATCAATAAAACTATATTTTAAAAAGAAGAATGAAAGAGGCAGCCCGAGCAGTAGTAGGAAATGCTATTATAGAAGCCACAGGAATAAAACATTTTGAGCATTACAACAGGTTTCACAGTGTCAAATCCTACAGAGAGGTCAAGAAAGATGCACATTTTCTTTTAAATTGATTTCAGAGAGAGGAAGGGAGAGATAGAAACATCAGTGATGATAGAGAATCATGGATCAGCTGCCTCTTGCAAGCCCCATCCCCCACCCCGGACAACTGGGGATGGAGCCTGAAGCCTGGGCATGTGCCCGCTGAGCAATGCCAGTCGGGTGAGAGATGCAAGTTTTAAAGAGGCCTTTGGATTGGCAAGAAAGAAACCATGGGTGTAGTCTATATGCTCACAATCTGTCAGAAACAGAGTTGAAAACTGTGAACAACAGTGAGTTGCTGCTTTCTGTAGAAAAAAAAAGGTATTTTGTTTGTTTTTTGGTGATACAGCTAAATATAAAATCGGGGATCATGGAGAAAAAGGATTTAAATTATCTCTTGAAAGTAAACTCTACCTTCTAGTAAGCATGGAGAAAAATAAAATTCCATTGAACATGTGTTTGTAATAATTTTCTAATGTTGCTGTATATTTGATCAGGATACTTTCTTATAGCATCATAAACATCATTTGTTATAAGCATTTGGGGTGGGAAAGCCAGCTCAGTTGGTCATCACTTTGCTAGGGAGAGGCAGAGCTGAGGCTGGCCACTGGGACTTCAGACTTTGGTCCTGTTTCCAGGAGGGAATACTTTTCCCTGCCAACTTCCCAGAAAATAACAGGAAAAGCCAATGTGCTGCTTTTGCTGCAACATGTACAGAAAATGTTAGAAAAATAACACCGCTGAGTTATTATCTGAAGAAGAAAAGAAATGAAAGCAGAAATAGTGTCAGTATCTATTGGAGGGAGAGGCTGGCTTTTTTTCTCACTGTGGAGAGAAAAGGATGTACACCATCTAGTTCTCTCGCTCTTTCCAAAACTCTTTGTCCCAGCCTTGCTTCTGCTTTTCTGGCTCCATCCCCCCTCACACTATAGACACATTTCGTCCATAATAGTCGATTCTCAATTCTTAAGTTAGGGCGCTAAAAACATGATGAAGTTAAAATAAATTTATGTAAATGCAGCATAAAAATACAAATTATTTCTCTGGGTTTTCAAATCAGATGAGGTACTAACAGAGTGGAATGATGAAGAAAAGTGTCCACCAAATGCTTATAGTCACTTTGGGTGAACAAAAATCTTTCATTATTAAAATATAGCCATGTTATATCCCATTAACAAAATGTAGTTCACAATAAAACCAACCAATAAGTCAACAAATACCAGGCAGATTTAGAAAAACATTTACTTGTTGACATTCCAAAGGGGTAAATTATAAGACACTTCACGAAATCTCAATGTTATGAATACTGCTTAACCAAATAATTCAGCCCACATTATTTTGTTTTCTTACATGTAGGCCATAATGAAGGAGTTGTCAGTGATGTGGCTAAATGCTACATTACACATTGCTATAGCTCTTAGATCTTAGACCTTAAAGGGCACTTGTAAGTAACTGAACCTCGGAATGCAAAATCTAAGAATGTTGAATATCTGCTATAACTCATCTGGTTCACGATTTTTTAAATGACCAGGTTTGTGAACTAGCTTAATAACATGTTATTTGTAATTTATATTCCCCTGGTGAGTAACTTTGAAAAAATATGTAGACACTAGTAAAGCAAATATGTCTTTATCAAATATTTGTAGTCATAATGTATCAGAGAATGACAATGTTATAATTGTTGTTGTAGAAAAATTATAGCAAGGCCAAACAAATAAAAATACCATTTCTGGGGCTAACACCATTTCTGGGGCTAACATATACCAATATCCAGCTTAGTCAGCATCATAGAATATAATTTCTTATATTGAAAATATTATTTTATTATGCCTAAAGTAATAAATTCATATGATTTTCTAACAGACTTAGAAATATAAGCACATTGAGTTCCCAGTATCTCTTGGAGTTAGGAAAGAGCTAGAAATCACACCATTTTACTTCATTGTGAATCTAGCGTTTTTTACAGTATGATGGACATTACACAATTCTCCAAAATTAACCCAGCCCGGCAGTTACAGAGTGAAGACTGGAACCTGGACCTCTCCCAGTTCTTAACCTTATGCTCTTTCTCATAGGGAGAAGGAGTCTCTATTAAATATAGATACTGGCAGACCAATCTCTAGACATAGGACCTCAGGGATTCTGTAGAAGACATTCCCACATTGGGTAGCATCTTGAAGTACATATGGTTCTAGTTATGTTTTGGTGTTTGTACATAGTATACAATAATCCTATATAATAAAAGGGTAATATGCAACTTGATCCTAAAAGCAGAACAATCAGGAATTACCCGTCGCTATGAGGCACACTGACCACCAGGGAGCAGACGCTCAATTCAGGAGATGCCACCTGGTGGTCAATGTGCTCCCACAGGGGGAGCTCCACTCAGCCACAAGCCCGGCTGATGGTTGCGAGCAGCAGTGGCAGGAGCCTCTCCTTCCTCCTCGGCAGCATTAAGGATGTCCCCATGGGCCTAAGCCACAGTCAGACATCCTCCAAAGGCTCCCGGGCTGCCAGAGGGATGTCTGACTGCCAGTTTAGGCCCAATATCCATGGGCAGTGGGCCTAAGCCGGCAAGTGGACATCCCCCGAGGGGTCCCGGACTGCACCAGGCCTCTAGTTCATTAATAATACCTGATTATATATCAGACTTCAACCCAACAGCAGAGCCACTAGGATGTTTAACAAGGAACTGGCTAATATGGGTGCTGTCTACCCAGCCAGCATGGCTCAGTGGTTGAGCATTGACCTATGAACTAGGCAGGCACAGTTCGATCCCCAGTCAGGCCACATGCCCGGGTTTTGGGCTCAATCCCCAGTAGGGGGTATGCATGAGGCAGCAGATCGATGATTCTCCCTCATCACTGATGTTTCTATCTCTCTCTTCCAATCCCTTCCTCTCTGAATTATATATATATATATATATATGTTTTAAGAAAATAGTGGGTGCTGGCTAAGCAAGGCTCAAATCTCTAGGATTTCTCTATCTGCCAGGATATTAAAAGCTTAATCAAGAGAGATCACATATTTGTGTTGCCTGATCAAATTTATAAAGGGAATATTTTATTTGAGTATTTCTGCTGTGAAGCTAAGAAATATTTTGAAATTAAAATTTAAAAACCACATTAGAAAATACTTATATTAAGGGCTATATTTCAATATACAATATTAAGATTGAAGAGAAATCTAGATGAAAGCATTCATAAGCAGATTACCATGGTGTTAGGTTCAGGAGGTCTGTTCATGAGCAAAATGATGGCTAATTTACTAACACAAATGACTCACATGCTATTTTAAATCCTATTGTTTTGAGTGTCAGATAAGCAGTAAGGTTGATGTTTATATTTTTTTAAATAACATGGGCTAAACCGATTCAAACAACATATCGTATTTTTCACATATATGCTTTGTATAGGAGATTAATTACATTTGTCATTTTACACCTAAAGTGGGAGAATTCTGCTTGCAATAATAGCTAAGATGTAATGCTTCCAAAGGAAAAAAAAATCATTCATGTATAAGTTAAAGGAGCTTTGAAAATTCCCTGTATGAATTAAATTAAATTTGAAAAACTTTTATTGCATGCCTATTATTTGCCAGGTTGCATGCTAAGCTCTGGAAATAAAAGATGATTACCATTTAGACATCTTTAAGGAGTTCTTCATCAAACAGGGGAGACAGACATGAAGCTGAAAATTTTGCAATATACTGTGGTAATCCTCTAATAAAGACACTCACAAAAGATGTATTCAAGAGGCCTAAATTGACATGGGCAGGAAGGAAGATTTGAATAGTGAGGCAGATTCATTATAGAAAGGGTGTGATTCCTTCCAGTATCACACCCTGGTCACGGACGAGACTCTGTGTGCTAGAAGAAAAGAAATATCAATTCTTTCCCTTGCATTTCAGTGTGGTTAACAAATGTGACCTTGTTTTCCTTGATAGAAGAAAATGTACACTGTATCCAAGAGCAACCTGTACCTTGGAGTGAGAGCTAAGAGTCACGTTATTTCAGGTTGTGTAGTTCTGCATCTACTTGCTGATGGCATCGACTATTGAGCAATGACCTCTGTCTAGGTGCAATAGGTTTCCTGAACCTACTGTCTCAACTAAGTGCTGAAATAATGTTATTAAATAAATAGAAACAATAACCCTAATATAACAAATATCATTTATCATGGACTCATTTTGTGTGGGACTCTTTGAAAATCATTGTATATGTGAGTTATATCACTTAAATCATGGCCTTGCTTTATCTTCATAAGGATTTTACACAGTAGATAAAAATATTACCCCCTGTTTCCAGATAAGGAAATAGAATGGTTATTTAATCAATCTAAAATGTCACACTTAAAAAGTGATATTGTTGGGATTAAAATCCAGGTTTACCTGAGAGCAAAGCCTGTGTCTTTAGTCACTTCACTAGATTTAATATAAATGAACAGCAAAACAGAAGGCAAAGCATGGACTAAAAGGAAAACTTTAAAATCTCTAATTTGGCAAGACTCGTGGAATTAAAAAATAAATAAACAGAATTTTTAAAAAGCTAAATAGTTTGTATTTCTAAAGAAAACATCCTCCCTCCAAAAAAAAAAAAATCCCCTTGTGTTTATAATGCACTACTTCCTTATATTTAGCTTATAGAATGGTATACAATTTGTACTGCTTCCCCTGCTGCCTCGGTGTCCTGGGAGAACACAGGAAGCACTGTCTTTAGTGACATAATAGAGTGGAAATAACTTTTAAAGTTGGAGAGAAAATCAAGACTAAAGCTCAATATTTTTGTCTTTGGTCAACGTATATTTTCATTATTCCATTTGTAGAAAAATAATCTAAATAATATTTGCCATCTATTCGTCCCATTATGATGACACACTGGTTTGTAGAAAGCGATTTTTATTCTAAAACATTTTGATAAGAATGATAAGGTTAATAATTCTCTCTAGTAGTATAAATACTTATATAGAATTTTACCTCATTTCATCAAAGTTTTCATTGAAGTATATAGAGATGTTATGCCCTTAGCTTTATTTTGCATTTGGTACCCTTTTGCTTTGCTCATATTAAATATGCTCAAAGCCTTCTCTGGTTTAGTCTCTTCTATTCAAGCAGTTAAATGGTGCTCCTGCTTTGCAGATAAGACCACTGAGACCGTGGGCATTGAGAAATCTCACCAATGTCATACAATTTGTAACTGGTACCATGAAAATTTGACATCAATTGAATTATCCAGAGTTCCAGAAAGCCATTTCACCACAGAAAATTCAGTTAAAATGTCGAATCACTCTGGCTTTATGCATTATGATTTTTACAAAGAGAACACACATTTCTTTTCAAAACTATACAGAGAAATTGTTCTATAACCATTAGTTTTAAGGAGCACTGAATTTGAAAATAATTGTTAGCTCCATTTCTAGGAGAAATATCACACTGATTTGTTGTAAAACTTGGCATTTAGCACAGCTCACATTTGATTGTATGACATTATTATTAGGCAGCACGACATCAGCTGTGCATAAAACAGGTTTCTTTTCCTGGGGGATCTGGCAAGGTCAGGTTCCGTCTGTAGGGTTTGTTTCTTCTGTTCATGAAAGACAACACTGCTTCTGTTTAAATTGTTTAACACAGCCCTCTGAGTTGATTTAAAAAAGTCATTGTATACTTGGCAATCAAAAATCATTTTTGAAAACAAATACAAAGTGGGCCCTCGAGGGATAAAACTTCAGTGGACTGTACCCAGGATGCTCTGAATGAGGGAGACTGGGGCATGTAGTGGACATCTGTTGTTTATGCCTGACTGGCATCCACTCTCCATTCTTCTCAAAAAAACAACTCCATTTTCTTTGGGGAACCATCTATTTATTCTCTATTTGAAATTATTCAGTTTTGCCTCAAATGTAAGACAGACTTTCCCAATCTTTTTAATATGTATTATCCTTGGGGATGTGGGGGAAACTATTGGAAAGTGAACGAGCTCATTGTTCTGGGGTGGCTGATCTGAAGGGATGAAACCTTGGCCATCATCCTACCACGTGGGGAGACCATTCCTGAGAAAGAAGCCAACACAGAGACAAGCTGAACCAAGGGATGGAGAGAGACAGGCTTCTGACATCATTTGGGTACATTGGCCCATCCAGGCCTGAAGCCTGTTCATGTCTTGGCTAATAAATTCCTTTGTGTTTAAACCAGATTACGTTGGGTTTCTCTAGGTGTTGATGAAAGAATTCTGACTATTTTAACTAACATGTGAAGCTATGATTATGGTGATTCCTAGATAACTCAGTAATTTATAGCCAGTAGCTCTGAGCTCTAGGTAATAATAGAAACTTCAAGATTCATCAGCCTAATACTGGAAAATATCTTCTATTGCTAACTGAGGACATCTTTTTACTTAGTTAGCTTAGAGATAATGTCAGACATCCAGACATAGAAAGCAGCTGTCAATTTCTATGACCAGGGAAAAGACTCTCTGGGCCCCCAAACTATGTATATACGTTGGGGCAAAATCAGGTTTATAGTTTTTCATATGAAAAATATATATATACAAAAGCCTAAGCAACCATTATGACTAATGACCGAATGACCATCGGTAGCTATGAGGCACACTGACCACCAGGGGCAGACACTCAAAGCAGAAGCTGCCCCCTGGTGGTCAGTGTGCTCCCACAGCCAACCTCCCTTGGCCAGCCAACCTCCCATAGTGTCCCCTTCCCTCACCGCCCCGGCCGCCAGCCAGCCCGATTGGGACTGGGTGAGATGGCCCCGATGGGCCCCGCCAGCCAGGCTGAGGGACCCCATCCATACACGAATTCGTGCACTGGGACTCTAGTAATACAATAATTAATAAATAAGAATATAAGAATAAACTATGTTTTGTGTACTCACAACTATAAACCTACCTTTGCCCCATACTGTATAGATACGAAGATTGATAGAAAAAGAAAATCTGACCGTTGTAGGTCTGTCTTGAAATTCTAAATGCTTCACTTACTAACTTATGATAATTACCTATATATTTTTGAGATCAATACCCAAGTTTATGTAAAACAGTAGCTTGTTAATTGATGACTATAAACATGTGTTTTCAATTGTCTTGAACATATACATAAAAAGAAAAAGGTTTGTATAATCTGGTAAGGGTGCTTTTCTTAGAAGGGACTAATGTTAGGTTTTGGTATAATTGTAGCTGTTTGAATTTAACAACTTTATTGCACTATAATTCATGTGCCATACAGTTCACCAGTTTAAATGGCATAGCTCAATTGTGTTCAATATATTGACAGAACTGCACAACTATTACCACAATTTTAGAACGTTTCATAATCCAAAGGAAACTACATACAGATTAGCATTCACTTCCCCTTTTTCCCCCAAGTCCACCTTCAGCCACTAGCCCTAAGCAATCACTAATCTACTTTCTATCTCATAGATTTGCCCATACTGAACATTTCATGTGAATAAAATCATGCAATAATTTACTCTATTGTGACTGGTTTATTTCCCTTAATGTAGCAAAAAGGTTCATCCATTTTTGTATCCAAATTATATTCCACTATATATTATATTTTGTTTGTGAGGCCATCAATTGATGGATTTGGGTTATTTCCATTTGGGGCTATTATAAATAATGTTGCTATGAACACTGATGTACAAGTTTATGTAAACATGCGTTTTCAATTGTCTTGGACATATACAGAAGCATGGTTAACTCTATGTTTAACTTTTGAGAACTGCCAAACTGTTGTTCACAGTTGCTGCAACACTTCACATTCCCATCAGCAATGTATGTGGATTTCAATTTCTCCACATCATCACCAACATTTTCTATTTTCTGTCTTTTTTATTCTAGTCATGCTGGTCAGTATGAAGTGCTATCTTAGTGTGGTTTTGATTTGCATTTCCCTTATGATTAATGGTGTTCATCATCTTTTCATGTGCTTATTGCCTATTTGTATATATTCTTTGGAGAAATTCTATTCAGATCATTTACCCATGCTTTAATTAGGTTGAGTGTCCTTGTATTACAGCATTATAAATGTTCTTTATGTATTCTGAATACCAGTAGCTTACTAAATGTATGAATTAGAAATATTTTCTTCCATTCTGGGGCTATCTTTCTCACTTTCTTGATGGTGTCCTTTGAGTCACAAAAGTATTCAGTTTGGATGAAGCCCAATTTAGGTTGTTCTTTGTCACTTGTGTTTTGATATCTGAAAAGACATGACCTATGCCAGGGTCAAAAAGATCTACTCTTACGCATTTTTCAAAGGATTACATATTTTTAGCTCTTACATATATGTCTATGACCTATTTTGAATGATTTTTTTTACATGGTATAAGGTAGGAGTTCAAATTCATTCTTTGGCATGTGAATATTCAGTTATCCTATCACCATTTTTTAAAAATATATTTTTATTGATTTTAGAGAGGAAGGGAGAGGGAGAGATAGAAACATCAATGATGAGAGAGTATCATTGATTGACTGCCTCATGCATGCCTCCTACTGGGGATTGAGCCCGCAACCCAGGCATGGCACCTGACCAGGAATTGAACCCTGACCTCCTGGTTCATAGGTCGACACACAACCATTGAGCCACACCAGCCAGGCCCAGCAGCATTTTTTTGAAAGTACTATTTTTTTCCCTACTGAACCATTTTGGAACCTTTGTTTAAAGTCAATTAACCATAAATGTAAGAGTTTATTTCTGGATACCAAATTCTATTATATATATGCCATTCTATACATAGAGAGAATATGAATTAGAAATATTTAGATATAGGTATTAGAAATATTATTTTCCATCCCCGGGGCTGTCTTTATCGCTATCCTTATGTTAGTACCATACTGTCTTGAGTACTATAGCTTTGTAGTAAATACTGAAATAAAAAAAATGTGAGTCTTTCAACTTGTTTTTGTTTTGTTTTTTTTCAAGATCATTTTGACTATTCTGGGTCCTTTGCATTTCCAAATGAGTTTTAGAATCACCTTGTCAATTTTTGCCAAAAAAAAAAAAAAACAACAACAAAAAAAACAACTTACGAAAGTGCCAGCTTGGATTTCGATAGGAATGGTGTTGAATCTGTAAAAAAATTAGGGCAGGGGGGAGGGTGTATTCATTTCCTGTGGCTGCTACAACAAATTACCACAAACTTGGCTTCAAACTATAAAAATGTAATTCCTCACAGTTCTGAAGGCCAGAATTATAAAATAAGGTATCAGCAAGATCAATCTCCCTCTGGAGGCTCCAGGATGAATCTGTTCTTTGTCTCTTCCAGTCTCTGGTGACTGTGGCATTTTTTGATTTGTGGCCACATCACTCCAACCTCTGCCTCTGTGGTCACATTGCCTCTTCTTCTGTTTGAATTATGTCTCCTTCTGCCTCACTATTACACAAACATTTATCATTAGGTTTTTGGATTAAACTGAATAGTCCCAGTCTGGGATGATCTTCTCATTTCAAAGATCTTTAACTTAATTACATGTGCAAATTTTTCTTTTCTGAATAAGGTAATATTAATTTTTGTCTTTTATTGATAAAGTCTACTACGTTCATTGTATTGATTTTTGGATGTTAATCCAACCTTGCATTCCTGTGATAAATCCCACTTGGTTATATTTATCCTTCTGGGGGAGGGGGCACTAAATTCAGTTTGCTAATATTTTGTTAAAGATTTCTGCATCTATGTAGGCACTGTTTATATATGTTCTTTCTGTTGGTGTGAAGGGCAATTTCTTTGTTTCACACTTTTCATAAAGTCCTTTTAAAGAATTACCTTGTGTATAATTATTCATATCAATTGACATGAAGTTTCTCATCATGCCTCATGAACCATAAGTGTGGAAGGCATTTACCTCCTTGTCACTCCCAAGTATGATTTAAGACATATCAGAAATCACATTATAAGCCTTCTTTTCCCTTAATCTAGTACTGGTACATAAAGTTTATTACAACTCCTTCCTTACAGTGAACATAAAAGTCCTCAACAAGGAAGTTTCAATCCCCTGGTATTTCATTACTGGTTGCTGCTTTCAGAACTGTGTTTCATCGTTTATAGTGATTCTCTGCATGGATGAGGGGAAACAGAGCTAGTGGCATTGTTCCTTTCTCTACCCAGTCAGGGATCTTATAGTCTCTACAATTTAACTATGCTACAAGGCTATCAATGACTTCTTCCCCTTAAGAGCCATGCCCGGAAAATACTATATCTCCTTATATAACACTCATTGGGTCAAAAACTCATATATATTTAAAAAAATCATCTGATATTATCTAACTATATAATTAGATATAATTGTCTGACTTCAGTTTCCTGGGGTTGTTATTAAGATTAAATAAAAGTAGCCCAGTTTGGCTCAGTGGATAGAGTGTTGACC
Source organism: Myotis lucifugus (assembly GCF_000147115.1). NCBI lineage: Eukaryota > Metazoa > Chordata > Mammalia > Chiroptera > Vespertilionidae > Myotis > Myotis lucifugus. The sequence continues at coordinate 468,117 of NW_005871583.1, read as the reverse complement.
AGCAGACTGAAGGGTCCCAGTTCAATTCCAGTCAAGTGCACATACCTCAGTTGCAGGCTCAATCCTTGGCCCTTGTCAGGGAGCATGCAGGAGGCAACCAGTTGATGTGTCTCTCTCACATTGGATGTTTCTCTTTCTCTGTCATTCCCCCTCCCTTTCCACTCTAAAAATCAATGGAAACATATTTTCAAGTGAGGATTAACCAAAAAAAAAAAAAGGAAAGATTACATAAAAGCATGTATGTGAGGTGCCCAGCACTGTGCCAGACACATAGCACTTAATAAATAGTATCCTTTTGACTTTAAAGGTGAGTGAGAAAATAATTAGCAAAGTACTTAGGACATATGAAGAATTTAATAACTACGCAAAAGATCTTGGCATTGTTGTTGGTATGATGACACGACGGTGATATTAAAAATACTAAATTAAAAAACTAGACTTGCCCTGACTGGCATGTCTCTGTGGTTAGAGTGCCGGCCTGAGCACCACCAGGTTGAGATTTCAATTCCCGGATTCCCTGTCAGAGCGTGTGTGGGAGACAACCAATCCACTGAGAGATCTGTCTCTCTCACATTGATGATTCTCTTTCTCTCCCCTCCCCCTCCTCCCTTTCATTCTCTCTGAAAATCAATGGAAAAAAATATCCTCAGGTATAGATTAAAAAAACAAACTAAACTAAACTAAACTTAAAATCTTAGCCCTACTATTTGCTGCCTGAGTGAGGTGGACCAAGTCTCTGAGCCTTATTTCCTTCATTTATAGATGGAGATGATAATGACGCCCATTTCCCAAGAGTAATGGGAGAATGAAATAAAATTGTTTATGACAGCACCATTTATAGTGTAAAACCAAATACTAATGTTTTTATTGCCATTATTGATGGTATGGTGCCTGCACAGAACAATTATTCAGTAAACTTTGAATCAAAATCAATTGAATAATACTATATCCCTATATTGGGTTGTGTGACCATTTTTCTGCTATCAATAATATCTACTTTAACAGCGAAGTATTTAAAGGGCAGAAATAATCTCTCTTGGAATAGCACCTAGGAGAAAGCACTTAGAAAGTATGTATGAAGAATAATTTTAAATTTTATCTGCAAGAATCTATATAGTGGCTTTAAACACAAAGGATTTTAGAATGCATGGCAAAGAGTTCCAGCTATTAGAGGAAAGGATAAAGATGAAGGGGATCAGGGTCAGAGAAGCATAATCATTCTGGTTTCTGTTCCTCTGATAAATGAAAACTTTATGAAGATGTAACCTAACCCATAAGTAGCATCCTAACTTTTCCTGTAAATAGGAAATCCCAGGGATGAGGCTCCAACCCAGGACTACCTAATAGCGTCTCTACAGCAATGCTTTCAAAAGCAACTTCTAAACAAATAACAAACGCAGAGTGAGCCCTGTGTGACCCCAGACAAATCATTTAACCCCGCTGAGCCTCCCTTCTTTCCCTCAGCAAAAGAATACTACCCCCTATCCACCTCCAAATAAAGGAGTTGATTCTCCCAAAGCACAAGGCGTTCCTGAGATGAAGCATGCTCTGTAAACACAAAGTGCAATCACTTAATAATTTATAAATTCTTGTGTTTTTTTTTTGTTTGTTTTGGATTTTTATACTGAGACGTGGAGTAGTTATTTAAGAGAAACTTTTTCCCCCTGTTCTCTCTTTTCACTTATATTAGAAAAACTTCTAAGTATAAGATCTTGCTACAACTTCAGAGTCAACAGCACACAAGACAGTCAGCCTGGGATTATTCTTTGAAAAAATCTACCATAGAGACTGAGATGTATCTTATTCCTAATGTGATAGGTAGATAAGATTTACAGCCATTCAATAAATAGAATAAACTTGCTGCTAGAAAATATACAGCCTTGAGAATACTCAAAAGACAAAGATAGGTCCCACTAGGATAATCTAATGAGGAAGACGGATGTATAAATGAATAGGTAAAATGTGGAATTGTTACAACTGATGATTTTCAAGATGTTATTGGAACATGGCAGTGGAAGTGATTAATTTGTTGTTTGGTTTGGTTGGTTTTAATTGATAAGAGCCATATGGACCAATTACAGCTTGCTGGAGGCTCTTTGGAGCATTTAATGACCAGCACTGGGATAGTAGAAAAAAAACAAGAATACTAGCCTGGGTGTTAGAAGACTTAAGCCCGTTTCCACCATTAATTAGCTGGGTGAGCTTTAATCTCATTATCTGCAAAACAAATTGGTTTGCAAAGTGATTGTTAAGATTGTTCTCAGCTTCCATATCGATGAAGCCTTTCTAGTGTTGTATTTCCTGCTATTTATCTTTTCCTTCATTTCCTCAGCCCTGCATCTTTAAATTATTAGTTAAAAACTATATTTTTCTTTTGTTGTGGAAACCCAACACTATTATTAGGTCACAAGAGAGGTTCACAGACCACTGTCCAGAAATTGAGCTTCCAAATTGATCCTCTGTCAACCAGCAAAAACTTGCCTTTCCGCTCTTTGGAGGATGGCTTAGCCCTGTTGAATGTTTTTATAAGGTTAAGAAACAGATTAGTGTAAGTGGAATGACAGAGAGGACAACATTATCGTATGTAAATGAAGGGCCATGACAAAGCTTCCTGAAGGGAAATGGATGAACAAGTTGGCTCAATGGGCTATGTATGAAAAATTGATCAACAAAGTACAAAATAATGAACAGCCCTGGGATATTTCCACTGCTTGAGAAAAGAAAACATATTATATTTCCTTTCAAAATCTCTGTTGTTAACACTGACAATTCTTAGGTCTCTGTGACTCTGAAGAATTTTCCAGTCAGGACTTCCCAGGAGGACAGAGTTCACAGTGACAGTTCAGGCCAGAAAGGGCTGGGGAACTGCCCATAAACTGCCTGCGAGGTTGAGAATTGTCAAAACTTCACACACACAAAAAATGGGTATTTAAAACACACCATTGCCCTAGCCGGTTTGGCTCAGTGGATAGAGTGTCGGCCTGTGGACCAAAGGGTCCTGGGTTTGATTCCGGTCAAGGGCATGTACCTTGATTGCAGGCTCCTCCTTGACCTGGGCCCCGGTCAGGGCTTGTGCAGGAAGCAACCAATCCATGTGTTTCTCTCACATTGATGTTGCTCTCTGTCTTTCCTTCTCTCTTCCATTCTCCCTAAAAAATCAATGGAAAAATATCCCCAGGTGAGGATTAGCCATAGATAGATGATAGATAGATAGATAGATAGATAGATAGATAGATAGATAGATAGACAGATAGACAGACAGATAGACAGATAGAACACACACACCATTATTTGAGGGTGGCAAAGGAAGGAGGAACTACTTGGGTTCCTCCCTGAACTTCAACTTCAGATTTTGCAAGAGTAAAGGTACCTTTATTTAGAATAATGGTTTAATCAGAGCCCACATTTCCATGAGCTAAAGTCACTTTCCCTTTGCAGCCCGTTTAGCCTTCCAGCATGCCAGGAACAAAGGGCTTTGCTAGCAGAGGAACAACTAGGGTCAGTATATCTGCTGCTCTTAAGGCTGTAAAACCCGCCTCCTGTGCCTGGGGTGCCAGTAACCCAGACCCCACATGCAAGTACAGGCCTTCAGATAAGGACCCTCCACTCCCAGGGCATCTCTCTCCTCTTACCACCTTCCTATTGAAATGCTAAAGATTTTCCTTTCAATGGGTTTTAATTGATATGTCAAGTAACATCAGACTCAGACTTGGTTGTCAGCATGGATGTGCTTCGCCTTCTTTTTTGTTTTGTTTTTGAAAAAAGCTTAAAGCTCAGTAATTAAAATGCTGGTTAACTTTTAAATACTGAAGTGTTTTATTCTGCTTCTGAGAACTTCATGAATCAAGCTGCGATGCATTATGTGGAGCTGAGGGGTGTTTTCAAATGTGGAGCCTTAAGAAAAAGGGCAAGTGACGCTCAGTTGAATGCACCAGGGATGCTAGGAACACAAATGAAGGCCAGGGAGGAGTGTTAGTTCTGCAGAGCATAAACCTTTGCAAATGCCAATGGCTGGGCGAGATTGGAGCACTGACCTTCAGGGATGGTGAGGGGGAGAATGGTACAGAGATGAGACCAGAGAAGTAGGAAGGAGCCAGGTCACAGGAAGGAATGTGATTTAATTCCAAGACTAATAGGAAGACAGTCAAGGTTGTTAAGTAGGGGTCTGATGTGGTCTGATATGTTATTAAAAGAATATGTCTTTAAATTTTTAATTACCTATTAATGTGTATACGTGCGTATGATCGCTAATACACTGAACGCCTACTATGTGCCAGATGATATTCCAAGGGCTTTACAGAGCACCCTATGAGGTAGGTATGATTGCTGTACCTCTTTATAGACAGGAAAGATGAGGCAGAGAAAGGGAAGGACTTTGCCCATAGTCACACACCTTATAAGTGGCAGAGCTGTAATTTAGAACCCAAGCAATAAGATTGAAGTGCTGGTATCTTTTAACCACTATGGTATACACTACAGCATTAAGTCAATTATCAGTCAATCTAAGGTTACTGATACTACCCTCCACCCACAACATAAATTGTGCTCCAAAGAATTTATACAGAATTCACTCCGCTGTCTCCTATGTAGACAACGTTGTAAGTATGATGAATTCTGGAACTTCTACTAGTTTCCATTTTCCCAGCAAATAGGGGATTTCTGTCATGCATAGTAAGTGTGCTCTCCTGCCTTACAGGAATTTTCCATAGGAAGCATCTCAGAATAATGATGAGAATGATAATAGCAACAAGTAACATACTTTAGGCAAAGTACCCTTTACCCTCAAGAGCCCCCTCTCACTTTCCTGCTTTAATTCATAAATAGATATTCCCTTACGGCACTTCTTTTTTTAAATAAAGTTATTTTTTTATAATTTTGTTTTTCAATTACAGTTGACATACAATATTATATTAGTTTCAGGTGTACAAAATAGTGATTAGAAATTTACATAACTTGCAAAGTGATCAACCCGTTAAGTCTAGTACCCATCTGACACAGTACATAACTACTGCAATATCATTGACGATATTCCTTATGCTGTACTTTACATCCTCAAGACTATTTTTATAACTGCCACTTTGTACTTCTTAATTACTTCACATGTTTTACCTATCCCCCATGCCCTCTCCCATTTGGTAACCAGCAATTTGTTCTCTGTATCTATGAGTTTGTTTCTGTTTTGTTTATTCATGTATCTTATGTTTTAGATTCCATTTATAAGTGAGGCCATATGGTATTTGCCTTTCTCTGACTTATTTCACTTAGCATTTTACCTTTAAATTTATCTATCCATCTATCCATTCATCCATGCTGTCACAATGGCAAGATTTCACTCCCTTTTTATGGCTGAGTAATATTCCATTGTATATATGTACCACTCTTTTATCCACTGGTCTCTTGATGGACATTTAGGTTGCTTCCATATCTTGGCTATTATATATAATGTCTCAATGAACATAAGGGTGCATATATCTTTATGAATTAGTGTCTTGGATTTCTCCAGTTAAATACTCAAAAGTGGAACCCTCGTACACTGTTGGTAGGATTGTAAATTGGCACTTCTTTCTTTTCAGCTTTTGCAGCTGTTATATTCTCTCCAAAAGATAGAAGTGGTAGCTACCTTGCTACTCTAAATAACATTAGACCTTTCTTCAAATCACCTCCTTGTTAAGTCATCTAGTGACCTTCCCAAGACTTCTTGCCCAGTAATTCCACCACTTTCCAATGGGCCAGCAGTTCCTTGTCTGGGTTCCATGACTCATCAGCATAATCACACTCTTGTAAATACCCTTTTTTCCCATCACACTTGACTAGCAAAGCACATGGCCATTTGTTCTTTCAGTCACTGAGTTCTTTAGCACTTTAAATTTGTGAGTGCCAACTTCAAATGTACTTCAAATTTCATTTCTGCCCCCAAGTGAGTGTATGCCATAGCCCCAGGTAAATTATTTGGAAAATTTTAAGATGCCTGGACCTGACCCCAGACCAATTAAACTAATCTCTAGAGGTTGAGCAACATTTAATGTGTCTTTAAATAATTTGATTCTAACCTAAAGAAGTGGTTAAAAATCACTGCTTTCACCACTTTTAGCTACTGAACTTGTTTCACACTTCTGTGAGAAGAAGCCATCAGATAAAAATTCCCTCATCTTCCTATAACAAATTCACAAAACCCTGTCAATTCTATGTCATTCTGTCTCCAGATTATCTCCAAATGTGTCCCTCTCCACCGCTGCAACCCTGGTCCACGCCATCATCATCTCATACCTGATCTGTGGAGATTCCCATTGGCTTTCCTAATTCTATGTTCTACCCTACAAACTATTCTCTACTCAGCATCTACACTGATTTTTTGTGTGTTATAAACTCTCTATGATTTTTCATTTCAGTAAGAATATAATCTGAGCTTTTTGCCAAGGCCTTTAATGTCTGTGTGATCCTTTTCCTGTTTAACTACCAAATCTCATGTCCAATTTATATCCATCTTCTCCTCTCACCGTATAATTCAAACACTACCCTCAATCATTCAGGAGCCTCCCATAGCTGCTGCTTCTGGCATGACCTCTGACCTACCCTCATCTCCACCTCCGCATTTAACTTGGCTAACTCCTACTCATATTTAGGCTTTCCACCTAAATATCTCTTCTACAGAGAGAACTTCTCAGTTTCCCAGTAAAACTTTGTTCCTCCTATTTTCCTTTCTCATAACATACTGAGTTTTTCTTGTTAATACTTCTCATTCTCTGAAACTATATTTCAAATCTATGTTGAGTCATTTAATAGACATAAGCTGAGGTCAGGAACCACAATGAATAATAGCTCTCCATGACATACAAAGCACGGTGCTTGTCACATGGTAGAAAAGCAGTATCTATCTGCTGATCATTTGCTATATTGAAAAACATAATTTTAAATCACCTTGAGCTTGTTTTCTAGGGAATCATGGCAATTGATTCCTAACTTTTTTTAATTAAGTCCAACAATTTAATTTGATTATAATGTTGTCAAACTATATTAAAAGCACTTCAGATTCAATTATACCATCAATAGGTCATGTGTAAAGCATTCTTCTCATAGCAATATATATATAAGGAAATACATATATTTCCTAATATCCAGAATAGTCTATTCTGCAATTACAACACATCTAGGATTAAATTCACATCATGATCTTGCTTATTTTATATACCCTCAAATTAGATAATGTTATTAATGTCATACATACTCACTTTTTGTTTTACTGTTTACCTAAAGGTCTGCCATGTCTTTTTGCTTCTCAAGTATTCTTTATATAGTCGATCCTCATTATTTGTGGATTTTGTATTTGTAAATTTGCCTACTTGCTAAATTTTATTTCTAACCCCCAAATCAATCAGTGTGGTACTTTTGCAGTCATTCAGAGACATATACATGCTCAGAGCTACAAAAAATTTGAGTTCTGCAATCTACACGTTTCCAGCTGAGGTAGAATAAATGTGTCACTCTGGTTTATAGTTTCAGTTCTCATTCTATAATCATGTATCCTTTCTATGGTCTACTTAGTGCCAAGCTTTTGTATTTTCCTCGGTGCTTTTACAGTCTAAATAGCCCCCAAACATTATGCTGAGATTCTGTCTAGTGTCCTCAAGCACAAGGAGGCTGTGATGTGCCTTATGAAGAAAAAAAATGTGCCAGAGTCTGGCAGGCATGGCTCAGTGGTTGAGTGTTGGCCTGAGAACCAGAAGGTCACTGTTCCATTCCCAGTCAGGGCTCACGCCCAAGTTATGGGCTTGATCCCCATTGGGGGTGATACAGGAGGCAGCCAGTCAATGATGCTCTCTCATCATTGATGTTTCTATCTCTCTCTCTCCCTCTCCCTTCCTCTCTGAAGTCAATAAAAAAAAATATATTAAAAAAGAAAAAAATGTGTTAGATAAGGGTTTTTTTCAGGCGTGAATTACAGTGTTTTTGGCCATAGGCTTAATGTTAATGATTACATAAAGTGTCTTTAAACAGAAATTCTCATAAAATAAGGTTATATATTGACTGGTTGGCAAAAATGTTATAACCAGAGAGTCAGAAGAACACAACTCTTTATTTTCCCTAGGAGAAATGGTTAAGAATTTGCTAACTCAGTTTTCAAAGTCACTTCATATACTATAACTGCAACAAATGACAAGAATCAACTGTATTATTTAGAAGTACTTTAATGGGAGAGTACTTGTTAGAAATAACCTCAGTTTTCATTTTTTAAAGTACATCTTTATTTTTATCTCTCTCTTTAAAGACAGTTTCACTAAGTGTAAAACATCACATTGATAATTACTTTTTTAGCACATCGAAATGCTTTCTTATTGTTTTCTGTCTTCTATTAGTACTACTGAGAAATCAGTTATCAGGCTAATTATTTATCTTTTTAAGTATTCTCTCTTTTTTCTCTGATCACTTTTAGACATTCTCTTCCTTTTGCTATTCTGAAATCTGTTAAATTGGTGTTTTTCATCACTTAAAATGCCCATTGATTATTTTCCCTTTGAATATTACATCTCCTCCATCCTCCCTTTTTGAGAACTTGAAGATATGTATTTTAGATCTTCTCAATTTATCCTTCCATATCTCTATAACTCTAACATTTTCTATTTCTTTGTTTGTCTGTGATTACCTGTGACTATTTTCTTAAGATTCGTTTTCAAAACACTAATATTCCCTTCATCCATGCTACTCAGAAATTTAGCAATTCACTGACTTTCTAATATTATGTACAATATTTTCTAATATTGAAGTTTTGATTCTTAAAAATGTCTTGTCAATGTTTATATTCCCCTACTCCTTATAATACTTTATTTTATCCCAAACATATCTGTTATTTCTGATATCTGCCATCTACACAGTTCAGATGGTTCTAGTTGCTCTTCCAGCTGATGCTTCTGCAAGGTGATTCATTTTCTTCCCTTATGACTTTTAATTTGTCTTCATACATCCTGCACCTTTGTCTGTAATACATTTTTGAAGTCTGGGTTTGAATTCTTTCCCTTTAGAGAGGATTTGCATTTGGTTCTTTCAGGAATTTGGGGTCAAATCTGCCTGGAGACTAACTAAATTTCCAGCTAAATTCACAAGGTGTAAGTACTTGCCCTAGGCTAGCTATGCTCTGCAATGACTTCTTCTTTGCTCATTCTTCCCCAAGCGAAGAGTGATATATGCACATTTCCCTCTATCTCCCTACAAGGCGGTAAGTCCTGTAATTCACCACTTGGTTACCATTTCAGAGGACCTGATGTATGCAAGGTGAAAGTGTTGCCCGTGGAAATGCGGTTTTTGCAGTATCTCAAAGAAAAGCGTTTCTGGGGACCCACAAGGGAGGATGAGGTCTGGTGGTAACATTCATTTGTGAAGCAAAATCACAAAGATGCCCCTCCAATGGCCCATCCCCATCTGTCCCACCACGGAAAATCAGAAAGGCAGAAAGAGAGTCCATGTCTAGAGATTCCGTGCCTTAGTAAAGCTTAGTCCCAGTCCTGTGTTTGGCTAGCGTATCTCGTGTTCCTGGCTGCAATCGTTGCTTTGCTGCTGTACCGGGCATTTAAGATCCACTTACTAAGAACTTGCAAATAGGCAATACGTGGATGAAAAGGGAGCCACATACTAAACCTGAGAAGCTCAGGGGAGAGGCTTGCGTGGCAGCCCTACAAACTCAGAGAACTAAAGTAACCACACAGCATGGTCTGAAAGTCAAGTTTCTAACTAAAAGCAATTCATGGCAGGTAGTTATGTCCTAGGTGGTTATCTTTCTTGACAAAGGTTAAGCCTGTCTTATTTTGCATCTACAGCAGCAGTTCTCAACCTGTGGGCTGCGACCCCTTTGGCGGTCGAACGACCCTTTCACAGGGGTCACCTAAGACCATCCTGCATATCAGATATTTACATTACGATTCATAACAGTAGCAACATTACAGTTATGAAGTAGCAACGAAAATAAATTTATGGTTGGGTCACAACATGAGGAACTGTATTTAAAGGGCCAGAAGGTTGAGAACCATTGACTACAGTAACATACCTTTGGAATGTCAGGGTAATTTTATTTTTCCAGTCCCCTCAGGCAAAATCTCCCACTGGAGCAGCAGACCACAGAGCCTCTCATTACAACTGCTATCATGTTAATCGTTAACTGTTAACTATCCCATACCCACCAATGTAAGAGAAGTATGTGTCTATTCATTTTACTTTTATCCAACCCCAGAGATTTCCCTGCTTTGCTTTCTTCTGCCCCCTAATTTATCACCAATGAATTTGGTCAATGGGGTCTTCACCTAACTTGAGACAGAAGTAATTCTTAATGCCTTTCTTGCTCATAAACAAACAAAATGGCTTTTCTTCTTGGAGTTTTCAAAGAGCTTTTAAACTAATTTATTATTACAAAATTATTCAGTGTCTTTTTTGGGGGGGCTCTGTGCAGTACACTGAAAATACCATAGTGAATATAAGAGACCTTACCAGTTCTTAGGAGTTTACTACCTAGTATAAGAGGTAGGCCTAAATTGAATAATGTATCTGCCTGTAAAATTATCTCAAATTCATAATTGCCAGGTCTGCGTGTGGACAAGTCTTCCTTTCTTATTTATGCTGTTCCTAATTTATTCTATTAGAAATGTACCAATATGAATGCTGAAAGTGAAGCAGCCCAGATAACACTACACCATGATCCTTCAAAGCCAGAGCCAACAAATAGAACCACATTTTTAGTTCACATTGTATAGAATTTCAGTTTTAATAGGGTCTTGCTGCAATGAAAATGCCTCTATTCTGAAATACATGTCACTGCTGGAGATGACATAGTTCATGTATTCATTGCAAGAATTGCTTCTCCAACATGAATAGTGTATTTGTGTATATTCTGGAAAAAGAATGTATAAATGGGTGAGGGAATCAGATCCACTGTTAAATGGATATTAATTACTAAATTGAATTGATATATGTTTCCTTATAACTTTGGCCCATTTTCCCCATTTTCTACTTGAATTCAGATAGAACAGACCCACATCCATTATTTTAATGTTCTTCAGACTCTTGAGCATATCAGCAAACGATACTACATATGCTTGTGTTTTGGCATAGTTAGAGCTTATTGAGCAAATATTACTGGCATGATAGATTGGAAGTTGTATGAATGGCAAAAAAAGTCTTGAAAGTTAAAGACAGGTGTCTCCTGGGGAGCTATTTATTTACATTTCAAAGGGGAATAAACCTTGGGATTATCACCTTTTCTCCCCAGAGAAGATTTACATTAAAGAGCAAAATGCTATCTCAACTCCCTTCCACTTCCATGTCTTCCTCTCCTTCGCCCTCTCCCTCTTTATGTCTTTCTCTTTATCCTCCCAGGGATAAAGGAAACAGCTGTGCCATCAGCCCCTAAACAAGCTCTGAGATTCATAATTTTGGAGTTCCTGTCCCCACTGTATGTTATGGTGACATCTTCCCTCATTATGTCACCCCATGGGGGTTTGGGTGATGGGCAACTGATTAAAATGTTCTGTGAGTAATTAAAAGTCTGGTCTCTGAGCCAGAAACCTCGTGTTTCCTGTCAGAGTAAAATAAACACAATGACTTAGCAAAGGATAGCTCATATTAAGACTTCTCTTCTTCAGGCTGAACATCTTGAGATTCCTCAAGCCTCAAGCTAATTATCATTCCCCTGAGCACATTAATAATTGTTCGCTATTAGCATTCTGATTTGCCAATGTCTTCCCTAAAATAGCCCCTGGAATAAAATAATAAGTAAAACCTAGGAAACTTTATGTCAGTCTTCTTAATCCAACTTTACATGTTTTTGTTAGTATACGGAACAGGATACAACTCAAAGAAGACATTTCTCTGTGTCTTTGTGTTGATGAGGCATGGCATCAGTCTTCCTTAGACCATCTAAATTAACTAGAAAACCTGTCCCAGCCTCCTGCACATCTGACTGTGTGTGTCTCCTATTAGGTATTCCTTGGAAGCCTTGGAATACTGCCTGTAGACTTCTGGAAGAGATCCATAGCATTTTGAGTCATAGTATTGTCTCAGGAGATTGAAAATCAGTCCTAACATCTGCTTTCAAGTTGTCTTCAAATATGATCACATAAAGTAAACTGAATTATGAATTCACCTTTTAAGTAAAGTTATGTAGTTGTGCAAGGTGAACTCTATGCAATAATAAACATTACTGGGGGAGGGGGTGGTACTTAAGAATAGTTGTCCTCATTTAACATGAGGAAAATAAAGCCAAAATAAAAGTTTGCCCCAAATCCCAGAGTATGTGATGTGATGGTTTTTAATTTGAATTCTTGAAGGCTACGAATTTAGACAGAGCACATTATCAAGATGGTCAGCCAATGACTACATGTAATAATCATTCCTGAACATAAATTCTCACTCATTGGATGTGAATATTTTTATGTCTCCTAGAAATATTTTAGGATATTTTCTGGTCAGGCACATCAGGTGCTAGCTCTAAAACATTGACAACTCTCAAAAAGACAATTTACTAAATGGCCATGTACTGTCTGCAAGAGAAATTTCAGTAAGTAGAAAACCATCTTTAAAAAATATTTTTTTCAATTAGCACCCATTTGTTATATGATCTTTTGCTTACCTGAACAGTTTGATTCCTCTATTTGCTTTCAAAAGATCCCCAGTATGTGCTATAAACAGCCTAGTCTATAAACATTCAGGGATATGATAAAGTATCATTTAAAAAGCCTTTCTTAACCTAGGATTCCTGTTTTTAACCACCATCCAAGTCAATTTGAAAATTTAATCCTCCTCCCTTGGCAATAATTATCAGCAAGGATTACATTATATAATTATTATAAAATAAAACACAATGGATCCACTTTTTACCTGTAATTATAGATACTCAAAGCAATACATCCTCTAATTTCTCACATCTTTATAGCCTGGCTTTTTTCTGAATAGAGGGAACAATTTTATTATATTAACTGGCAATATCATTGCTCTCAGACTTGCCTCTAACTCATTATTTCTATTCCGGTGTTCTTTCTTAGAACTTTGCATTTGTGATTGAACAGGTTCCAAAAGAGAAACTTTGTGTGAACAGTGAGCTCCCTCCTGCAAAGCTCTGGCTGATAGGGTACAAGATACTTACAGCGAGTTTACCTAGCAAATGCACTTCTCGCTGAACTGGGCAGCAGTCCACACTTCAAATGCCAGCAACTCCCGGTGAGCCCTGAATTGTCAGCTAATTTCAGCTAAAAATAAATCCTACAGTGGGGTTTTTCCATTAATTATGCTTAAGAACTAGGTAATAGTCCACATGGCATTAAAAGCAACTCTGCCCAACGGTTTCAGAGTTGTATTAAAGCCTTTTGCATTTCATTGTCCCTGAAAACCCACGGTACTCACTCCAGTGAGGTGTTCAGCCGCAGGTCACGCCTCCTGTCTTCCATGGCAGCTGATCCATGTAGCCAAGTGACAACACAGCACAGCTGCCCCAGCCTTTCTAAAGCCATCCTGCCGGGTGTCTTTTTAGTTTTCAAGATCAGGCTCTATGGAGGGAGAATATTGGATGCGATTATTATCATCACTAGTATCATTCTCACGATTATCAACCTCAGAGAATTATGCCATGTATGTTAGCCTGAGGTGATTCCCCACCCCAGCAACAAAAAGTCAACAAAAATACACACAAACACAAAAAGCAAAACAGTAGCTTAGCATCCACATCAGCACTTTTAATGTCGCTCACATTAGTTTAGCTATAGCTCAAAAGACACTTCATTGTTTCAGGTTGTTAACCACAATGTCTTAGAAGAGGAAGCATGTTTACTGTCATTTTGCAAAAGTCGTTTCTTCCTTTATGAATTTGGCAGCGAAGAATTTCAAAGATACCAGTGTGGGGTTGGTATCGCGCACCCGCCAAAGCTGTCAGGCCTCATTACCTCCAAGACAAAAATTACAGGCTAATGTATTAAATGCTTGAATAGAAAAGCGCCCGGCACCATCTCGGCTGCGTGGTTATGGGATGACACCAGCAGCCCACAGGCCGCACTCCAGCCGTCTCCCCGCCCCGTTCCCATCGCAGTGCACGGAAGTGGAGAGATGATGAGCACCCTGGTCAAAATCGAATGGCTCGATTTATCGCCAGCGGGCCCCAGCAGCGCTGTTGCTCCTGTGAATGCAATGCATCATTCTAACACACCCCGTTTCCAGGGGTCTGTCAGGAAGGAAACACACTTCTCTGGTGAATATTAGCATCGCAGCTCCCAGCCCCAATTTGTCTCTTTTAAAAAGCAAACTGGAAGTCAATTTGAGGGGTTTGTTCTGATTCTAGCAAATATATTGCTTTCACGAAGAGGTAGGTTTTTGTTTCTAAGTAGTTCTGATTTTCCCGTCACTTTTTAAAAATTCTCATGTTTCTCTAGGAGGTTTCTGCCTCTAGACATTTACAGCTAAGTCCTTGAGCCCATTTTGCATCCCCCAAATGAACACAGGAGGTCACATGTTGACATCTATCACACGGACAGTTACAGTGAACTTTCCCTCCTCCCGCTTACTCATCTATCTCCACACCTGGCTAACAAGGAACTCAGAATCTCCTCCTGCCTGAATTTAAGCTGTGAACTCCAGCCTTGCTTCCTAGTGAATTGCTGTTCTGCTCATGGTGCGTGGAGAATATGAGCTCCCCCCTCAACGGGAATGAATCGCTCTCTTCTCCTAACCAGGCAGATGCCTGAGCATGTCTCTCACATTCCCAATCTGGAATTCTCTAAAATTGTCAAACTGTGCAACGCTTTCAGGAAAGCTTAGATTGTTTGGAAGAATAAGGTAAAATGGGAAGATCATAAGATTTGGAGTGAGACAGACTCAGGTAGGAATCTGTCTTACCAGCTTTAGTTTCCTAAATTCAGTTTTCCTATCTGTAAAATGGAGGGAAATTATGGCTACTTTATAGGGATGTTGGGAGGGGTAAGAACTATAATGTAAGAAATTCACACTGGAAAAACTCAGTGGGTCTTTGAGGGCATTTTATTTTTAATTCATCTATTAAATATTTTCATTTGCCAACATGTTATGAGATTCATAGTCATAGAATAAAAATCTAGGCTATTACATCTACTTATAGCAATGCTTTCTAGACTGTTCTCTTCCTCCCCCTCCCCCTCACTCTTTCAATGTTGACCAATTACATTAAATATCTACTCAGCTGTGAACAGATTCCCAGTCATAACTCTGAAGCCTTGGGTGAATGTGTGACCTTGAGCTCACATGGACTTGAGTTTCACTCTCCCCTAAGAATCCCCACTTCTCAGTCTCATGGCCCCACCAAGGCCAGTTGTGAAACGATTAGAATACAAATAAAATACATTATAGTTCGCTCATGTTTTACTCCAATATTTCATTTCTCTATTATAATACACATTAGTGGCTTTAAAGCATACTGTAACCTAACACACTTTATTTTTCTTAATTGAATACCGAGGATGACCAATGAACGGTATGTTTGGTGCTAGAGTAGACACAGCCACTTCCTTTCAGAAGAATGCATTCTAGATAGATGAAATAAAATGATACCCAAATGACTAAGCCAGAAGAGGAAATAGCAAAGTGCCATGAGAGAAAAATAAAACCCTAAGGAAATTTCATATACAAAGGGGACTAAGCACAGCTTCTACGAGATGGTGTTTGGCATAGTCTAGATGTATGCATAGTCCAATTCCTTTAAATTGGAAAAAATGCATGGGATTTGGGACAAATAGGTACAAAAGAAAGAATGACACTTCAGGCTGAGGAAAATTTATGTATGGGGAATAATACACATAGATCACTTTATAGAGGATCTGGAAAGCTTAGGTAAAATTTTGACTTTAAATTGTAAGCAATTGTTAGACACTAGAGGTGTTTGAACAAGGAAATAATATGATTTTTAAAAATTCTGCCTTAGCCCTAGCTGGTTTTCCTCAGTGGTTGGGCTCAGTTATTTGGCTCTGTAGGCCTGCAGACTGAAGAGTCCTAGGTTCTATTCTGGTCTAGAGCATGTAACTCGTTTTCAGGCTCAATCCTCAGCCTTAGTTGGGATGTGTGCAGGAGGCAACCAATTGATGTTTCTCTCTCATATTGATCTCTCTCTCTCTCCCCCCCCCCCCCGCTTCCTTCCACTCTCTCTAAAAATCAATAGAAAAATTGCCCTAGCCGGTTTGGCTCAATGGATAGAGCATCAACCTGTGGACTAAAGGGTCCCAGGTTTGATTCCAGTCAAGGGCACATGCCCAGGTTGCGGGCTCGATTCCCAGTGGGGAGAGTGCAGGAGGCAGCCAATCAATGATTCTCTCTCATCATTGATGTTTCTCTCTCTCTCTTCCTCTTCCTTCCTCTCTGAAATTAATAAAAATACATTTTTAAAAAATCAATAGAAAAATATCCTCAGATGAGGCGTAACAAAAACAAACAAGCAAAAAAATTCTGCTTTAAAAGAATGAACCTAGTAGCAATGTGAAAGTAATAGGAAAATAGAAATCAATAGGTTATTGGAACATCAATAGAATCCTTTTTTACAAAATAACTAATGAGGGCTCAAACCATAAGCCTCCAGGTAGTGCTACACAGTTCTGGTAAAATACCTATCACAGAACCTTGTTCAATTAGATGCTTAATAATTTTGAAGGACATGGATGCATTCATATTAAATAGTCAGGCCATCTCGCCCTTTCATGCATGCCAACTCCTTATTACATTCTCTTTCCCATGTGCTCCCGGAAGAGCTGAGGAGGGCAGCTCTGGCTTACCTGGTTCCCTCAGTGCAGCATGGCACCGTTTGCTTTTCTGCACTGCAGAGGAAAGAGTGATCAGAGAGTAGGCCTGCAACTGACTCCATCCCCAGAGAGCTGTTTTCTCAGATGCCATTACAGGCCGTGTAAGGCCAGAGGCAGCCATGAAATGCGTTGCCTCTTCTCCATTCCTGAGAAAATAACTAAATTTTTCTACTTTTACAAAACATTTTTTTCTTCAATGGACTCCAAATGTTCTTTTAATATCGCTCACAATAGCTCTCTGTAGAAAAATTCTGGGCAAGGATTATCATTCTGACCTCACAGATGGGGAAAACTGAGACAAGGAGATTGAGTATCTTGCCTGAGGCCATGTAGCAAGTCAATTTCTGAGCCAGGAATAGTCATCGTTAGTGTGTCCCCAATGCCTTGGCACAGAGCTCCGTCACTGTGAGTGTGCTCCTTCTGAGCTGTGTGAGGGGCAATATTAAAAAATACACCAGTGCTATGAATGCCACAGGAGAGAACTAAGCTCTCTAGGGGGAGACCATTGGGCTATACTCCCATGGCTCCCTCGTCCTCATATATATAATTTATTTGTAAACTTCCAATGTCATCTATACTTAACCTCTACATTTTTGCTCACTTTATCCAGTTCCTCACCAAAGCTGAAGTTTACACAGTATAAGACTCTGCCCAATGGAATAGCACGCTCCTCAGAATCACTTTTTCTTTCTTTACCTTGTGGCTCTCACCATAAAAAGTACACAAAGATATCGTAAGCTTAGATATTTTATTTGATGAATTCATTACTTATATTCATTAGAGATGCCTTAGGCTAAAAGTAACAGGAAACCCAACTACTACAGGTATTTAAACCACAAAGACAATTATTGTTTATTCAGTAGCAAGTATGGAGATAGGTGGTCTTTGAATTAATTTTGCAACATAATGATGCCATCAAATATCCAGGCGCCTATACTGACCCTTTCCCATATGACTGTTCTTGTTACCGCATGGTGATAAGAGGGCTTCTGTAGATCAGTCATCTAATCCTTGGTCAAGAAAGAGGAAGTGGAACGTGGCAGTACCAGCAAGCAACTATCAGGTATCTATTTCTTTGATCAGGAAACAAGAATCTACCAGAAGCTACCTAGAAGAATGTGGTTTATATCTCCTTGACCAGAAGTAGATCACCAGGCCACCTCTAGCCTGAAGAGAAGCTGGAAAGAGACTATCTTTGCTTTATAAGAAAGAGGAAGAGAGGAAACAGGAGTAGGAACCAAGTGTCAGTCACCATCCACAGGGCAATCAATGGAGACATAAAACACAGTATGCATGTTCTTCACTTAGTATCTTGTCGTAAAGCTACTCTTTGGGTAAAGAGTAAAATAATAATTGCAAAGAAGTCAGAGATATGAAAGAAATAGGGTAATAAATACATGACTGTTGAAGGGAAATGATTAAACAAAAGAGAAGAACTTTGATGTGATCAGATAAACAAAAAAGTGTCTTTTACAAGAAAAATGCCTATACACTTTTCAAATATACTATGAAAATCATGCAAAGAAATGGGGCATGCAATTCAGTTTATCTGAGCTCCTCTTTTGAGCTCTTACTTTTTTACTCCTCCTTTAACAATAATGTCATGGCTAATGATGGGGCCACAGCAGAGAGCTGAGTTTTCCACCTACAGACCCTGGGAATTAGAAGTTTTCGCTTGGGTGGCTCTAGCTAGAGGACTAACCAATCCATCAGGATTCCACAAGCCTTCAATTGGCAAATATGTAAGGCATAGCAAGAAAGCATTCTAAATATCAGAGCTGATAATGTAATAATTTCCAATTGCTACTGCCACTCTGCTGGATGAATTTTAAATATTTTATTTTTCAGCCATGCCCTGAGGCAAGCTCATCAAGAGTGGCACCAGGTTATAAATTTAATAAATTAATTAAATAATGTTGCTCATTGTGATATCTTAATGACAGGCATCTGAAAAGCTCTTTATACTCATATTCCTAAGGTCCAGTACGTGCTAAATGCTCTTGGTAAAGAGAAAAGTACGAATGAACTGCTGTTTCTCTTACTGTCTGTATTGACTCCTCTGAAAACACACCATAATTGCAAACGTGTATGGAGCAATTATGTGTCTGTCCCTGTGCTGAGCAGTTTATGGGTCTCTTAATTTATTCCTCACCATAACTCAGCAAGGGAGACGACATTATTCTACTTTATAGATCAGGAAACTGAGAGCCAGAGATATTAAGTAACTTGTCTAGGATAACACATATTAAGTCATTGGTCACAGGGATCGTTATACAATCATTCTATTTCTACTGAAGCCACTCATACCAGTATCTACAACAAAACTTTCTCTGTCCTGGCTGGGTAGCTCAGTTGGTTAGAACATCATCCCCATATGCCAAGGTTGTGCCATTCAGGGCACCTACAAGAACCAACCAATGAATGCATAAATAAGTGGAACAACAAATCAATGTTTCTCTCTCTCTCTCTCTCTCTCTCTCTCTCTCTCTCTCTCTCTCTCTTCCTCTCTCAAAATCAATAACATAAAAAGAAAACTTTCTCTCCGTATTCTACAAATACTAGACACCTCTCAACTCAGGAAATAAAGGCATTTCTAATGGAATAGGGCTTGCCATTGTGCAGATTCTTAATAAATGGTTATTAAATTGAAATGCACTCTTCAGCTGCATGTGTATCTTTATTTCCCAAGGAGCATCGCTTTATCAAAATAAAAATGAATGCAATGGGTTGGAGGGATAGGGACAGTTCAAATTATTGCCACCGGAAAGCCTTACACACCATCTACCATGAGATGTATTCTCTAACAATGCAGACCCCGTGGATACAGGCAACCAAGTGGAGTCAAACAGTCCATAGCTTAATTGCCTTCTAAGTTTTCACAGCACCAAGAAAAGGCTTGACCCTACCGAGCCAGCTGGCAGGAAAATATGTCTTCTGAAAGCCTTCTGACCTTGAAGCACTCGTTTCAAAAAACTTCTTCCACCCATAGGCAGATATGTTTATCCATCAACCTTTGTGTGAGGGAAAATGAGTCTATGGAGACAAATTTCAGGAAAAGAACTGCAGGGTGTTTTTTCTTTTTAAAGCACTTGGGTACATTGGAGGTTCATTTCTTATTTCCAAAGGAAACTGATGGGAAAAGCCATGGAAAATGCCACAGTGATAGTATTTTCACGACCTAACTCCTTGACTTTCTATACGTCTAAGGGATATCTGGCTTCTAAAGAATATTTGAGTGCCAAACAGCACTTAATTCACTTTACAAAATAGTATTAAAGCTTCAAAAAATTTTGACTCAGCTTTACCCAAATAATACTAACTTCTGAAGGTGCTTATTTTTATAGGATTTGGTATCTCTTGACCTTTACCTTTAAAAAATACTTTTGAAAAATGTTATGTCCCTGCATATTCTCTCTCTCCCCCCCCTCTTGCCCCCCATCTCTTTCTCTGCCACACACACACACACACACACACACACACACACACGCACACAAATGTCTTTATAGTTAAAAGCGCAATATTTTGAAAGTCTTAGTTGTACTATTTCCAGTGATATGATCTCTTGCCAGCTACCACTTAACTGATTTCAATCTGTTTCTTCATGTGTAAAATTGAGGTAAAAGCATCATCTACAGTTGATTGTTGTTATTCGTGGTAAATATGTTCTATAAAGTTGCCACAAGCACTGAATGAGCAAAATACTGAACCCTTGCTCCTGGTGAAAATACAGGGTTAGGTTCCCACCAGCCTCTGGTCACACTTCCATCAACTGATGATTCCGTGACTTTTGTATGTGTGTTTCTGTTGAAAGACACCTTATTTAATATACATGGTGATTCATTAACACTGAACTCACAGCTAACAGCACTGAAACTCAAGCCTCAGTGAAGTGTTTCTAACACAACCTCTCGCAGTTAGAAACGTCAGACAGCACTTCAGCGCTGTGCGTGTGGACCATCTTAAACAGCAAAATCACCAAAAAGGACCAAAGCGTGAAAGACATGGCACTAAACCAAACAGACCACGAAAGGGACACTTATTTGGGTCTGAGAGCTGAAACCAGAAAGCAGAGTGGAGTCCCTTGTTCGACCTCAGCTGGGAATGCTAACCTAGGGCAGTGGTCAGCAAACTGCGGCTCAAGAGCCACATGCGGCTCTTTGGCCCCTTGAGTGTGGCTCTTCCACAAAATACCACATGTGGGCGCACACGTACAGTACGATTGAAACTTCATGGCCCATGCGCAGAAGTCGGTATTTTGTGGAAGAGCCACACTCAAGGGGCCAAAGAGCCACATGTGGCTCGCGAGCTGCAGTTTGCAGACCACTGATAGGGTAACTCAGATTTTCACCCCTCCATGCGTGGCTGTGACAGGCCTCACGTGCTGAGAGTACTGACTTGGGGGTTGTAAAGAAATGGTAGCGAGTAGCTGAATGTGCAAATATGGAATCCACTAATGATGACTGACTGTACTTAGGAATATTCAAAATCAAATTCTGATTTTCTTACATATGGTTCTTTAGATTGAATAGAAGTCCTGGAAATTGTCATTAACATGCCAGGGGTGTGTAGACTTCCTGCTCTACCTTTTACATGGCCCCAGGGCTCAGATGATAGGGAGAAGGCAGTGCTCCAGCAAAGATTGATGGAGATGCTGATTTGCAACCGTCCAAGGAGCCAAAGCCAGCAAAGATATGCTGCTTGTGAACTGTTCATGGCATGTGGGTCCTAAATGCATTTCACTCACTCATTTATGCAGCAAACAATATTATAGGAACTTTGCCAGGCAGCGTGTACTGAAAAGAAGTATGCAATATAGCCATTCCCTTCCAGGACTGTTCTCAGCTTCTCGGGGTATGTACACAGGCCTGGCTGTTTAGCTCTGCCTGCTCATGCAGGAAATGGCAACGCAGGCTTGGGTTTGCTCCCAGGTGTATCCTCTCAGACTAGTGTGTAACCCTGGAAAATCACACTGGGAAAGTGGGATGAAGATGAAGGCCAAACGATGAATAGCCCCGATTCCCTGAGGGTTAGTATAAAGATGAAGTGCATGTGAAAGCAATATGGAAATTTTCAAAGAACATATTCATGTTAACCTATTGTTTTTATTGATGATGGGAATGAAGTTATACCGTCGCATAAGTCACCAGTTTCATGAGGCAGTAGTTTGTTTTCTCTGAACAGCTAGTTTGAAGAAGCAACACAAATTGATTTTTAGAAGGCTAATGTTTTTTGGCATGCTGGAAACTGCTGGTGTGTGCTCTCTCCCCTGTAGTTTAAGGATTTCAGATCATCAATGTAACTGTGTAACAAAGCACTAATCATGCCTCTGCTAACAGAATGTACGTTGAAATTCAGTGCTGGTGCAAATAATGTATATTCCTGGAATTGAATTTTTAACGTATAAAATTAAGAAATATCAACAGTGTCCTAACCAGTTTGGCTCAGTGGAGAGAGTGTCAGCGGAGGACTGAAGGATCCTGGTTTCTTATCTGGTCAAGGGCACATACCTCAGTTGCAGGCTTCATATGTGTGCAGGAGGCAGCTAATCAATGTGTCTCTCTTACACTGATGTATCTCTCTCTCTCTCTCTCTCTCTGTCTCTCCCCCACCTCCCAATCTCTCTAAAAGTCAATGGAAAAAATATCCTCGGGTGAGAATTAACAAAAAACAAAAAAAAAAAAGAAAGAAAGAAAAGACCCAAAACAAGTTCATTTGTAGATGATCTGAACCTGAAGTTACTGCACTGGAAGTGATTCACATCTTCTCAAACTCCCATTGTCAATGGTGGTAGCATCATCAATCACTCCAGACAGTATTTGACAGAAAAGCGCTTTAAGTCATATCTTAAAGTCAGCTTTTCATCATCTTTTTCTTAATCCTAACTATCCAATTACCAAGAGTTGGGTATTATGCATATTTTCATCCTATCAGTACTGCATTCTATTTTCATAGGTTCTAGGATGTTCACTACAATTAGTTTCATCTTTTTTTTGATTATATAAAAAAGTGAATTGGTCAGAGAGGAAGTAATTGTCCTATTTTTTCTCCTGTTAATAGAATGCTAGAGTATCTGTAGGTTATTTGCAAAAGCAAGGGGATAGCACCTCCCACTTTGGTAAATATTAAATTCTGAGTGGAAGAGCTCAATATCAGTAATCATGTACCATAATTTTATAATAGCACTACAATTTGCACATTTGTTCACCTGTGTGCTTCTTACTAACTTACTAATAATCATTCTCTAAGATTCCCCTATTGCTTCAACCATCCAACAAAACTACCTAAATTTGATCTGAGTGAAATAATAGTACCCAAGTCCCCCTTTTACTTTTCTTTAGATCTGTTTCACACATTCCAATGAGCTATTTCTCATTATTATTTAGGGTGTTAGTTTTGATTTTCCTGGATATGAAGGGAAGGAAAGGTTATAAGAGAAAGAACCTTCTTAAGAAATACAATTCAGAAAGAGAGCCATGACCCAGAGCAGTAAATAACAATCTGGGTACAGTCCTACATATTCTTTAAAAATCATAATCAATTTTTTTTCAATTTTCACAAAACCAATGGGAGGGTATGGTGAAAGATTTGAGTGGCAAATTATTACCTAGAATGCTGTTACAGGGGAAAAATGAGCATGAAAAACTTTAAATAATAAGTATTATCATCTTGACAGTCTATGATAAATACAAAATTGTTGCATAAATCTGAAAGGAGTTCTTACTTTATCAGTTCCATCTTAAAATATTATTTGACTCTCTCCCCAACCCCTGACAGTGGTTCTGGGTATTTATTTACTTTTTAAACTTGACTTCCAGACTTTTTTTTTTTTTACAAACCTAGCTATGGAAAGATATTTGAACAAACTTGATGGGTTTTCTACTAGATGTCTACACTGAAATACAAGGTGATGTAGCATCCTGTGGATTTTCAGACCTGGGAAATGGTCATGTGCAGTTATCAGATGCGCCTGCCTAACCCTGAAACATGCTCCAAGGAAGGCAAGCCGTCATCCATTCAGTGTTTAAGTTCTTAGTAAGTGGCTGCTGCTCTCTAGGTGCTGTGCTGAAGTAATGCTGGCACTGGGAAGCCGTTGTCTAATCTTAATAGATATGACGTGGAGTTTTATCCTCTGCCCTAATACTGCCACATAGTACTTCACCTTTTAATGAAAGAATAGAAAGGAAAGTCACATTTTTTAGTGCTATGTGTTGGGCACCATAGCAGAATTTTTTTCTGGTGATTTCATTTAACCCTCATATTAACCCCAAAAGGAAGGTCATTCGATTTCTACAGAAAACAACTGAGTCTCAAGGAGGCCGAACACATGTGGGCAGTGACATGCAATTTGAGAGTGGTAGAGCTGGAAATGAAATCCAGTTTAATCTGAATTCGATTTCACCCATTCTTCTTTGGCCTTTGAGTTATGGAGACTTTTCTACCTTCAGAAATCCACTATACTGAAGCAGCGCCTCCCTTACGGGGATTGTACACCATGGTCCTATCGGGGAGAGGACGCCTTCATTTCTCAGTCACTACTTCAGGAAGAATCCATGGCCTCCCGTGCGCTAGAATGACAGCCAAGAATGGCAGATAACCAAGGTCCTAGGGTACAGAGGGAAGAAAACTTTAAAGTTTTTTTATTTCCTGTCTGACCAAGGACCAGCCTAGTCTATATAACAACTCTTCTTTCCTGATATTTTGTACCAGTGGATTTATCAGAAATAGATACATTCATGAATTACAAAAACCTACAAAATCTCTAGGGGGGGAAGGGGTTTCCCTCACTTTGGGGGTACTGATATACACAACTCCCAAAGCCCCTGAAAAATAACAGGTGAGCTTTATTTCTCACACGCTTAAATTTCTCTTCTTTCATTGATGGAAAATGGCTTTGGGTATAGCCTTCCCAATGTGCTCTCCAAGTATTTTCCTTCTGCATAAAACATGAAACTGTGAAGCGCAGAGGACTATACAGTTCACTGCAGCCACCAGAAGTCATTGATTCCTGCATTTATTTCTTCCAGATTTCAAATCTATTTTTTATGCTGCTTGTCATATAGGGTTGACATGTGTCACAGACACTGCTACATCCTGAAGTGATGCATAACCATCAGACAACATTTTCAAAGAATAATACATCTTAAATGCCTCTCTATTTAGTGTAATGTACTCAAGACAATTGCCAAAAATCAACATTTATGAGAGCACTGTAAATACAATGAAGTTATTTCTCTATTGGACCCAGAAATGCTAATAAACAATAAAAACAAAAGGGAGAGAGAGTCTCCAGCTTAATTAGTTTGCTGATTTTAAATGCATAGAATTAACAATTTGTTTTAAAATATCATTGAAAGATTGGTTGATGATAACCTTTCAACTCCCTTCTGGTATCTCATAGTCTTGGATTTCAGTCCCTAGGATTCTCATTTAATATGCCACTGGTTTTCTCTGAGCTATCTGGAGATTTCTTTACTTACTAAGGATCAATTTTTCTCATCTTTTAAATCGTGCCTCTTCTCTGGAAATTATTATGGCCCAAAGGAAATGAGTAGAAGAGGAAAGTCATTTTTATCCAGTAGCACATTTATTCAAGTATTTCTGTAATAAGGTGAATATGTGTGCATGTGCAGGTGTGAATTTATATATGTGAGTTATGTAAGAGAACAACATTGGAATGAGTTAAGTGGCAGGGCTTGCCATAACCTGGTGAGCAATGGTCTATGCAGGGGGTCTGGATAGATTACAGATCAAGAGAGCTAAGTCACTATTTTCTGCTTCACTGTGAAGATGTATACGCTAAAAATAAAGAATCATCATGCCATGCAGACAGAGTGGCTCTGTTTCTTGAGCATTGTCCTATACACTGAAGGGTTGCCAGTTGATTTCCTGGTCAGGGCACATGCCTTGTTTGCAGCTCTCTCTCTCTCTCTCTCTCTCTCTCTCTCTTTCCTCCCATCCTCTCTCTAAGCATGTCCTCAGGTGAGGAAAAAAAAATCATCATGCCACATTACCTTCTATATTCTAACACACAGAGACACATACACATACTTTTATCTGGACCCATGTCCCATACAAAACCCTGGCACAATCGTTTTATTAGGCAAACTTATTTGTGTAGAGAGGCACAGTGAAATAAGGCAAAGTTGAGTTAAATATTCATTAGGTGAAAAATATAGCACTCTCTCTAACACCCTATTAGATGTTATTTTTCTATATAAATACAGTATTTCTACTTGACTCTTAGCTTTGAGTCATTCAGAAACAAGGCTATGTAATTCATTCATTCCACAGGGCTTCCATGGTATGCATTTGGTGGTTTGTAATGTCTTCTCTCTCAACTCTTGCCACTTGCTCTCATTATTCATGCTGCACAATTACTAATCTATTAGGTTGAGGTACGTGAAATTGCCAATATTGAACCTTTCAGACTATAAAAATGGCAATTTCATACTCCATTCCATAACTTCAGTTCACCAGTCTTATCACGTTACCTCGCTCTGGGCTCTCGTCCCTGCTCAGGTTAGCTCTTCTTCACTTGCTTTCTGATACTCAGCCCCTTCCTGCCTTTATTTGGCAAACTCTGCTCATCCTTTAGGTCTCTGCTTCTATGCCTCTTTCTCTAGTAAACTTTTCATTGAAAAAAAAAATGGGCGCTGTGCTCCTTCTAACCAGAAAAAAATTATGAAGTCGAACCTCTGTTTTTCGCACATTTAGTTATCTACAGCATCCCCTGTTTGGAACATAACCCCATTGAATCCCTCTATCTACATTGTTTATCATTCTGTCTCTGCCAACTCACTCCAATACTTGCGTAGGTTGGGGACTTATTCATTCATTGTGGTAAAGCTTTTTTTTTCAATGGCATTCACCTTCCTCAGTCAGATTAGCAATCATAACTACCTGCTGCAAATATTTTATTCTCTAAATTGCATAATTCCCAATATTTACACTTAGTGTTCAAAACTAGCTTAATATACAAAAAAACTGCTATTAGTCATAGGGAAAGCTATATTCTTCACTGTATTTGTTGCCAGTACAATTGTAGGTGCTGCTAATTTCTAATCTGATTCTAATCGATATGGGTTGATATCTATAAGTGCCTCAGTAAAGGAGCCCCACAAGGTGCTTTTATAGGTCTAGATATTACTCCTACTGCAGCCTGAGCTTAAATTTTTTGAAATCCGCAAAAATTGATTGCTGATTTTTAAAAGGGAATTTCTAATACATTCCCAGTAGACTAACAATAGTATAGACACAATTTTTTGTTTTTATTTTCAGTACAGCATTCATTGATGCAGGATGAAAAGACAACCTAAAAGTTTTTCCTCTACAAAATGTATCTTGGGATATATTTAAAGACTAGAGCTACACCAAGAAACAAAGATATAGGACAATACTGAAATTTGGACAATAAAACAAGTTGGACTACCAACAAGGTAATCACTTCAGGTTAAAGTAATTTCTGAAAATTTTAATATTTAGGGCAAAAGAGCCACTAAGTCTGTTATAGTTATAAACAAAGGTTAGTACCCATAGAAACGTAAAATAAACATTACCTATATAAAAACATAATCTTTTCCTGAAATGTATCCATATACATACCAAAAGTATAAAGAAATAAATTCTCAAATTACATGTTTCACATCAAAAGCAACCAGTTCAAACAATGGGTTGAGTAAAATGTATTCATTTATTTCATTTCACAACTAATTCCCAATAGAGGGATGGGCAAAGTAGGTTTACAGTTGTGAGTATGCAACATCTTATTCTTAGATTATTATTTATTAATCATTGCATAATTTATTTATTATAACTATAAACCTACTTTTGCCCACTCCTATATTTATCAAATACCTACCACTGTACTGGGCACTGAGAAGACAAACTCAATGAGCAGAAGCTGAACACATACAAGCTCTCAGTCTAGTAGAGTAAGAATAAACAAACAAAAAGGAAAAGGTAATTAACAAGTACCATGACTCATCACTCCACCTACTGGGTTACAGGCAAGAGTCTAAGAGGACACATGCTGTAGGACCTCAGCAGACCACACAAATTTACAGCATAATCTTGACACATCTCCCATCACACTGATTTGCTTCCACCAACCAACATATTTTACCAACAAGCAGATAATTAACAGAGTCATCTCAGCTACATTTGGCCAGACTAGAGAGGTCAGGTTTTTGTTGATTGTTGTTGTTTAATGGCCTTTGATTAATTAACCACAGGGATGCACCAAGGTGGACAAATGGTACTGGGATTTATGCTTATAGTCATTTTTCCATGCCTGTACTTTCTGAAGTTTAAGGCAGTTTCTGTCCAACCCCAGCTCCCTATTGACATACTCAAAGAGCTTAAAATTATAAGGCCTTTCCTGTGTTGGTGAATAATAACGATAATGATCAAAATCACCTGACTATCCAGAAGAGATCATTAAAAAGGATTATTACACTATAATATAACAAAAGGAAGCAGCAGGCAGAGGAAAATGAATAGGAAACTTTAGGTATATATTTGAACCAAAGACAAACTTGATTGATTTTTTTATTTTTATTTTATTTTATTACTGGAACTAAAGCTTTTGAGAATAACTTAATTTTTACACAGAAAAACCCAGATTAAGAAAGATTTCTGAAGTCAAGAGGGAACTTTTCTTTGGCAAGTGACCTTTGAACTTGTTAAACTGAACCTATCAATGGGGTCAATTCCATTGCACCTTCATAAATATGGATAGCTTCTCAATTTAAAGTGAGCACTTACCCTTAACACCAGGAG
Organism: Myotis lucifugus; assembly: GCF_000147115.1. Taxonomy (NCBI): domain Eukaryota; kingdom Metazoa; phylum Chordata; class Mammalia; order Chiroptera; family Vespertilionidae; genus Myotis; species Myotis lucifugus. The sequence continues at coordinate 439,552 of NW_005871583.1, read as the reverse complement.
CCACCTATAATGTAGAGTTGGTTTTTGCCCAAAGGGTGAAATAATAAATTCTTCTTCAAAGGTGAAACCTACTTGTGTCATCTACTGCATATTTTTAGAGGTGTGTGTGTGTGTGTGTGTGTGTGTGTGTGTCTTACCTTTTTTTAAAAAAAATAAAGTAAAATATGTGAGGTCATTACCTGGAGTAGAAATAATGCTCTTGCCAATAGTATCAAAATAAAATAAAATTGCATATGTCAGATGATCCTAGCTAATGTTTCATCATGAAAATCCATAACACTGACTTCCTCTTCTGGCCAAGATGAAGTAACAGAAACTGTATTTACCTTCCTGACTAAACTAACTAAAAACCTAGACTAAACGTTTAAAAGAATAGCTGTCAGACATTGGACATCAGACGTACAGAAAGAACTGTGATTCCTGGGGGAAGGAAACAAATGAGGTGAGTCCTATGATTGTCCCAACTTACTTCTTTGAAAAATTTTCCAAACTGCAGCACCTGGAGGGGGACCAGATAGAACCTGGCTCTCTCACTATTGAGGAGACAGACCTGGGAGTCCAGAGAGGACAATGTAGCTTTGAAGAGCTGAGGACTAAAAATAATTACTTTTTCTGACACCAGAATGTTGAAAGAATTCATTGCCAGCTGATGTTAAAGAAGTGCTTCAGACTGAAAGAAAATTATACCAAATTGAAATATGGATCTATGCAAAGGAATAAAGAATAGGAGAAGGATAAACCCTTTAGATCATGTAAATGCTAACAATTGAGACACCAATACCACAGATAGATACTAAAGCCTTAGCCCAATTCCTATATTCAACATTTATAATGGAAACTAGAGGTCCAATGCACGAAATTCGTGCAAGGGTAGGCCCTCACAGCTCTGGCTTCATCTGGAAGGTTATCCAGATGGTCGTTCTGCTGTTCGGTCTAATTAGCATATTAGCTCTTTATTATATAGGATGGTCCAAAAATACTTTTGTGCCTCTTGCAGGTAAGACTTTGGAGGGGAGATTTGCTGCAGATTTTGGGGGAGAGAATGTTGCTACATGGTTTCCACCACTTCCTGTGGTGGGGAACATGGAGTATTTCCCACTTCACCTCAAACCTGGGGAAAGGGATGCTTCTGGGACCCCTTGGAGAGTGTGTAGTTGTAGTCATGGAGAATTTATCCCTAACTCATACCCAAGAAAACTTGAGTCACCTAATGCTACAGAATAGATGAGAATGTATAATTTGTCCCAACTCCTAAGTTTCTAAGAGCAAGGGCTATGTGGACGTTTTCTAGCATAAGCACTGACTCCAGAAAGAGGGCCAGTATCACAGGATCAGAGCAACCCAGAAGGATGATGAGACCACAGTAACAAGCGCATGAAAGTGAACACCAGATTCCAGAAAGCATTGCAACTATCTGAAATAGAGAGGCATCCACCCAAGTCAAGAGAACTCCGGAAAAGTAATCTTCGGTGCAGCAGTGGGAGTTCTTGGAAGTGCCCCAAGTGTCATCTTTAACCCTCTGCTAACCTGGAAGAATGCAAAGTCACTCAGCTAAGAATTGTCCTATCCTTTATCTCTCTCATCCACTTCATCCATCTGCTATAACTTTACCAGGGCCCAGAACAACAGCTATCAATGCACCAGGAGTTGTGTGGGGAGTGAAAGCAAAAAGTAACCACACTCTTTTCCTGAAGGCAGAAAGCCACAGGCTGCAGGTCGAAACACGGGGAAGGGTGAGAATATGTACCTTTGGATGAAAATTGTGTTGAACTACACTAAATATAAACAGATATCTTGTTTAAAAATAAACAAACAAAACCCTAAGCTAAGCTTATTAAAGGAGGAAAATCATACTTTGCATCACTTATTTTTTTTAAATATGTATTTTATTGATTTTTTTACAGGGAGGAAGGGAGAGGGATAGAGAGTTAGAAACATCGATGAGAGAGAAACATCGATCAGCTGCCTCCTGCACACTCCCTACTGGGGATGTGCCCACAACCAAGATACATGCCCTTGACAGGAATCGAACCTGGGACCCTTCAGTCTGCAGGCCAAAGCTCTATCCACTGAGCCAAACTGGTTAGGGCATTAGCATCACTTTTAAATGTCATTTTGAAATCTGTTAAATTTTGAAAGAAAACAAATGTACACATATATCTATTTGTAAGTATACAGAAAATATTTGTAGATATGCACCAAGAAATGGTTACTTCTAGAGAAGATGACCGAGCAATAAGGATAGAAAAGAGTTTTTCTTGTGCATCATTTATACTCTATGAAACTTTTCTGTCCTTATCACGTGCATTGGGGCAGTCACTGTCAGTTGCTACCTAATGCCCATCCACCTCTCCCTGCCAAGAGACTCCTGGTTTTGCTCAGGATAGCAATGTGCCCAGCTCCGTGATGGGTCTCAGATGATTTAGACTAGTCATGACAATATGTCCCATGATTTCCCAGCTCCTTGAAACCAGGAGAAGCATGTAAGTCACTTCCTTAAAAAATCATCAAGAGATTGCATGGCACTGCCTTTTTCCCTTTATCCTCGCTTCCTGCCACAAATGCAGACTGATGGCTGGGGGTGGAACAAACATCTAATAGCACCGGGAAGGACAAAAGAAGCACAGAGCTGTTGACTCTGACATTTGGAGCCTGTAAACCAAAGCCAGAACCTCCCGACCTCTTGTTATCTAAGATCACAAGGGTGTTCCTACCAGGTCCAGAAGCTTCATTTGATAGCTTGTTAGAAATGCAGATGCTCAGGCCTCAGCCCAGACCTATTGAATCAGAAACAACATGTTGACAAGGTCCCCAGGGGATTTACAGATACATCAGAGCATTCGAATATCTGCTCTACAAAAAAATACCCCCCATCCCCCGCTTGATTAAGTTATTGTCAGGTATTATATTAACTGGAGCTGAAATTATTTAAATCACATGTATGGAATGCATTATCAACTTAAAAACACATACTTAAAAATAAATTTGTGGTATAATAAAAAATATTTGCATAAACTTTAAAAGAATGTTTAGGGATTATTTATTTCCTTTTAGATCCGAATAGAAGAGCAAAATCTAAAAATGATAAATGAGGTTTCTATTCCTTCCAAAATAAAGAACAATTTCAAATTAATTACAAATACTAAAGTTTTAATCTGTGGACCATCCTGTATAAAAGCTGTGGCTTAATATTAAAATGGCTCCAATAATGAGATGCTATTACTATAGGTAAATATACACATATGATCAATCAATTTATTTCTTTTTGAAAAACATTTTTTTATTGGTTTTGAGAGAGAGAGGAAGGGAGAGGAACAGAAAGAGAGAGAAACATGGATGTGAGAGCAAAACATCAACTGGCTGCCTCCTGCACGCCCCCTACCAGGGATGGGGATTGAGCCCACAACTAGAGCATGTGCCCTGATCAGGAATCAAACCAGCAACCCTTCAGTGCATCGGATGATGCCCAACCAACTGAACCACACAGGCCAGGGCTAATCAATCATTTTGTTTTTTAAATTTTACCAAGTTTCAATCAAAGAACATTCTTTGTCTGTACAGATTAATTTTGGGGGAGGAGGGGGGCTTTTGTTTAAACCCTAGATGCTGACTACAAATCACTGACTGAATTCATCTGCATTTGGAAAAACAAAAAAACAAACAAAAAAACCTCCCATCACTAGCATTTTCCATTTCTTCTCACTGCTCAACTGAACTGCTTATGTAGTCTGGCTCTGCTATTAAGAAATTTGGGACTCAAATCCTTGGATTGATTTCACTGTAACAGAATTGTCAGCTACAGAATTCTGTAAAATTTTCCTTCCTTATGCATTTATTTAACCAAAAGATTTGAAGTCTCGGTTGCCAAAAGTTTTGCACTTCACAAAAATTTCACAGGATAACTAAGAGAAGCAAAAAGAGGTGACTGAATCAATCTGTTTTGTGCCCATATTCGGAACATATTTGTAGAATAGAAAATGTATCTGTTTGATAACCCAAAAGGTTATGCAGTGTTTTCTGTACACATAGTTTGTAAATGTGCATGCAAGGCTGAGGTGGAACACGGCTCAGGGAAATAGCTCATGCATGTAACCTCCACCGAATAGGTAATGCATCACTGCCATTGAGATTTCAGGACCACGTTTCATAAAAAGAAGAGAGGAAAGGGCTATAAAGTAACTACACCTTCAGTTTCACACTGATACTGAAAATATCACAATGATTAAAACTCCATTAAAACCCCATCAGACTGATTGTTCATTGAAATCGTGGTTTTTTATTTCATTTTAATTTCTGACTCCCGGGGATGGAGAAAGGGTCACATACTAAACCTGACAAGCTCAGGGGAGGCCTGCATGGTGGCCTTACAAACTCAGAGAGCTAAAGTAACCACACAGGATGGTCAGAACATAAAAATTTCTAACTAAATGTGAGTCATGTCCTAGGCCAGTGTCTTCCTTGCAAAGGTCAATATTTACTTTAACTGAGCCTGTCTATTGTCTTTTTGCATCTACCAGTGACTATCTTTGGAATGTCAGAGTAAGGCCCTATTTTCTGATTCTTCAGGGCACAATCTCTCTCCAGAGAACAGAACCTCTCATTATTATCTTGTTGCCCAAATACCATCTCTGGGTGCTGTAAATGTTAATTGCTAACTATTTTATACCCACCAATGTAAAAGAAGGATTTGACTCCTCATTTTACTCTTTATCCAATCTCAAATATTTCCCCACTTTGCTTTCTCCTGCCTCCCTAATCTACCACCGATGATTTTCATGTAACCCCCTCAGGGCTACTCCTTAATGAACTGCAAAACTGTCATTCTTCAGAGTATTTTCTCAATCTGTGGAGATTTTACTTCCTAGCAATTGTCGTCAGTTTGGCTCAAATATACTCATAAAATTTCTCTACTGGGTTGGATTTTTTTTTTTTACATTGACACTGCACACCTTCAGTGTCCTTCTTTAGTGACTATTTTTCAACAGGCAAAGTCTGAAAGATACTGCCCAACTCACAGCATTCTACTTCTCTGAATTTTTTATATGTCTATATCTGGGTCTCCTATTGGACTATGACCCCCATCCCTAGGACTCTGCCCGGCTCATCAGCACTCTATTTTTTTCATTTAGTTATACGTTGGCCTCACTGCATTCCTAATGCTCACAGAAACACAGTTGCTCTGCTGTGCTTGTGCTGTTCCATGTCATCCATGGATGCCCAAGAATTTTCTTGCTTGCTTCTGAGACATTGGTTTTAAACGTGGAAATGAGAACTGAAATTATAAAGCTGCCCTGGGGCTGAGTGGGTTTAACATATAAGGCCTTGGATTCCTGTCTGCCAGTAATTAGCTGAAAGATTTAGAACAAGTCTCCTAACTTCTCTGGGCTTTCTGTTTTCAGTAAAATGAGGATTTTTGCTTTAGATTCCATGATTTCCGGGGTCCATTCCACCCCCAGCCCCCACCTTCAACCTTCTGAGTTCTCAGCTTCTCCTCATCTCTCCACCGCACTGTCATCACACCCATTGCCAAGCACAGGGCTGACGAAAGTGTAGGTGGACTGTAGGGGGCAGGCAGGCTCTACCAGCAACTGCTCTGAGATCCTCCATAATCGTCCATGTGTTTTCTTGGTTTGGGGGAACAAGCAATTATGTTAGCATGGGTAGCTAGTTAGCATTAATAAAGGAAAGGATCTGAGGGAATCAGACATTAAACATAATAAACGAGGGAGCTGAATCGAACAGTAAGCCTGATTTAGTAAGAAGCTATAATATCCACAGCTTCCCTAGGGGAGAGCTGCATCCTCAGTCCTGGAAACTTGATCCCTGAGCAGAAGGAAGAGAAGAACCAGTACTGGGATTCCCGGGGAGCAAAGGGGGGATTCCTCTGCTGGGCCCTCCTGTAGTGGGAGCCAAGGTGCCGCAGGGGGTTGGGGGGTGGCCCTTCTACTTGAGGCATATGCAGTGGGAGCCAAAATAGGGACATAAAGGGGTGGAGCCAGCCTGGAAACAGGACCAGCTTGGATGAGGGCACAGAACCCTGCAAGATCTAGGAAAGGATTGCTTAGGACGAGGTTCCAGCACAAGCTCGGAAATGCCCAGGAAGTAGATTGGGTCATTTGAAAGCCTTCTGCTCCTTCCGAAAACCAAGACAATATACGGAGGGTTATCAAGGACCTCGGAGCCGTTGTTGCGAGAGCCTGCTCGCCCTCTGCAACCCTGAGGGTGTATGATTCCCCTTCACCCCAATAAATATGACCACTGTGTTTAAACTTCTCCCACGCGTGTGCCCTTTGAAATTCATTCCTGGTGACACGGCAGAACCCATTTTCACTGGCAGCAGCGCCACTCAGAGGATGTGTTTCATAACATTAACAATCCAGTGGCAAAAGCCTTTCTAACATGATTACGGTTTTTATTTTTTAAACTATAGGTGAAGAGGTAGAAGCCCATGAACAACTTCTCAGGAATAGGCACCAAATTGCCATACCTTGAAGTGATACTCCAATTCAGAAGCGGGTTTCTCCTCTACGGTTAATTGTCGCTGTCTGACACTGACCCACTGAAATGTTTTCTAAGCCCACAACACCAAGAGTTTCAAAAACTGCCACACACCAGCAGTTCCTATTACTGACCCCAGGAATATGACAATGGACCCGAATGTGAGGGGGAAGCCACCCCCAGGTCGTTTTACCTGGTCCACCTGGTACTTCTGCAGGTGATAATAATGAAAGTTGGCAACGACCTTAGCAGAACTACCTAGGACAGCTTTCTATCTGGTTAAGGTTCCTTTTAAAGTCCTTTGGGATGTGGGAAATAAAGAATTCTGTTGACAACAACCAAATGTGCTGTTTAATGTCACCTCTTCTGTTTCCTGCCACATACATTTACATAGCAATTGCCAGAGAAAATCTCTCTTTTCCCTTCTAATTGGCTTGAACTGCTCCTAGATCTTTCTTCCAGTCCCCAAAGCCATAATGAGGGGGTGGAATTCCTTAAGCTGCAGGCAGAATTATTTAAAGCACTCACAAAATGAGTCTGATGCCAAAGGAGGTGTCCCCACGCTCTCTCTGCTTTCCTCCTTTTCTCCCTCCCTCCCTTTTCTGTTTTTATGAGTCTCCTTGGTTATATTTTTGCTTACAAATATCAAATTATTCTTTTCACTTTGTCTTCGGGTGTGTTAACTCTGTACATGTGTGGCACTGAACTGTGCCAAAAAGTACAGCTCAGTGGGAGCCCCTACAATTAGGAAAGCCTTGCTGTATTTTTTGTAAGAATTCTAACCCCATTTCTTGGGCTCCCACAAACCCTGGGTGTGAAGAAGAGAAAGGAAGAAAACTACCTTGAGGCAAAATCTGTTCTTGGCAAATTTAGGAAGGCATTCTCAGCATGCTCCACTTGCCTTTCTATGCCTTTTCAATCTCTCTCTCTCTCTCTCTCTCTCTCTCTCTCTCTCTCCCCTCCTCTCCCTCAAAGCTCCTCTCCCTCAAAGATTTTCTTATCACATCCCTTTTGTAAGTGGGAGGCAGAGGTTGATAATGGAACAATAAAAGTAAGTATTTCCCCTACATTTAACAAACATTTATCAATGTATACACATAAAATGATGTCAGTCCCTGCCCTCAGGGAGTCCTGTATCTAGTGCCCAGGAAAGAAAGGAAACAATCACACAGATAATATGCAGTGGGTAGCTGGGTAAGTGCCCCGCAGGGAGATTACAAGGTGCCATGAGAGCACATACTAGTAAATGAGGATCATGACCTAGTTTACTGGGTCCAGGAAGGTGAAAAAGAAAGATTCCACATGTGATCTAAAGGACGAGGAGCTGAACTAGGTGAAGAAGGGGTCAGGGAGAACTCTCTCCGCAGACCTTAAAAAGGCTCTGAGGAAGAAGAAAACTGGATTTTCTTTGAAATAGAAAGAAGGTCAGAATGGCAATATTAAAGGTGTTACCAATTGGGGTTACTGGCTGGGACCTCAGCTCTTTTTGTCAACACAGAAAAGATTTTAAGGTCGATGGAAATAAAAGCAAAATGGGGTTTATTGAAGATACATTCCAAACTAGGAGCGGGACAGTCGAGAGGGCATGGGAGACAAAATGGCAGGGCTGTTTTAACTCACTGGGAAGTCAGAGAAGAGGGGAGGAGACAGGTTCAGGGGTGAGCCCGGGAGGAGCTGCAGCTGCCCATTTCTCCCCTGGTTGCAAGTCTCATGGGGTCCCTTAGAGATTGGGGGATACATGCCTGTGGGGAAAGGGAAGGGGAAAGGGAATGGCATAGGCGTGCTCCTTGGAGGTAGAGCCCATGTGAGAGAGGGCAAGGCCTCCAACTCTTGGGTCTAAAAGAGGGATTTTCTGGATGGAGCTTTTCATTTGCATTCAGGGATGATTGGCAGAAACTATCTTTCTTGTGGGCATGCCCTTATCCATAATGCATACAAAAAATCCCTTGGGAGGCAGAGTCAAAACCAAAATGCAAATTTTATTATGATTAGTTCAGGACTCTAGTAAGGCCGCATTGAGGTTGTGACCTTTTCCTCTGAATTTGCACCAAGAACCGCTGGCTCTGAACCTGCTGCCTGCTGGCCATCTGCTGGGCCTCCCATAGAGAGGCAGTGTTCTCTAGGCAATGTTGGTCTGACCTCCGTTCAGGACCCCAGGGCAGGCTCCACCCCAGATGCTCATGTCTGACGTTCTACCTAGCAAAGGGAACAAGGGTGAGTGTAGAATTGGATGAGGTGGGAAAGGTAGGCAACAACCTACCGTCGAGGTGAAGGGGTTCAGAACCAGCCTCCCCAAAATGTACCACTTTGCCATGTGGATTGTTTATAAACTGAAAGCAATCAAGACACAGATGATTCAAGAAGAATGCTTACCCCTCCCTTAGCTGCTTTGGATAAGGGTCTGACCTAGAGATAAAGCTATTGCCAGAGAAAACTTTTATCTGAATGGCCTATCTATATGGCAGGGCAGCCATCTAATTACCAAACATCTGCTCTTCTTATTGTCCTGTGAATTACCCTCCTCCCCTCGGAAGCCCCAGGCTCCTGTCCTGTCCCTTAGCTCAAGATGGCATATTAACCTCAACTGCCCAACTTGCCCTAGGGTCTCATATTGATGGGACTCCCATACATACATCATTTTTTCCCTGTTAATCAATCTTATGTCAATTTAATTATTGGATAGACCAGCCAGAAGGATATAAGGATAGAGGGACATTTTTTTCCGCCCCAACACAGGCCTCTGTATAGAATATGATTTTGGTCTTTTTTTAAAAAAAAAAAAAAAAAAACGCAACTGGAAGAAATGGAAGTGTTTAAGCCATTTGAGCACAAAAAAATGGTGTCACAGACTTCACAATGAAGAATAAAATAAAGGGTATAAAATGTAAATATGGGCAAAATGCTTAGCAGGCACAACACATCCATGAAATAATTAACTTGGTAAATAACAGTTTGGAACAGGATAATGCTTGTATAAATAGAGATACATGAAAACAATTGGGGAGACATTTCAGAAATAAAGATCTGTGATTTGACATAGATTGAATATGGGTCTAAGGATAAGGAATAGCTGAGGATGTGGTACTACTTACCAAAACAAGGATCACTCAAGCAGAATTGTTGGGGACTCAGTACTGGTTGCTGGGGAGCACATGAGACTTGGTTGGAAAGTTTGTAAGGAAGAATTCCAAGAAAAGGGAAGTGTGTTGAAGGTGGCCTGCCCTGTTTATTGGAATTCCGACTTAATGGAGTGCCGAAGGCGGTGCCCCTAATTATTTCTTGACCTTTCCAAACAAGTCTGCACAAGCAGACCCCCGGGTGTTTGTTGAAATCCTTATGTTTAGTCTTTGGTTGTCCTTAGTTAAAGGACACTGCAAACACATGTGCCCTCCCAAGATTACTTATCCTACTGATTGTATCTAAAAGATAAACTTTATCTCAAACTGCTGTTACAATAAAAGCCTAAAGAGGCAGGCGATCAAGGCTGTCTGGTTCCTTTAGCCAGGCAGTCCCTTAGCCCTCTCTTTCACAGTGAACCTGTGTCAGAGTAGTCATTCACCCGTTGCTCAGAGTCTGCTGGTCAGCCACAGCAACTTGTCATATTGAATTTGGAGTGTCACTGACAGGGTTAGTAGATATGTCAAGTAGTTAGTTTACTATGGAGTTTTAGAGTTTAAGGCAGAAGTTGGGTTCAGAAATTGGTAGATAGGAATTGTTGGCATATAGATAAATTGAAGCACTGGTAAAGTGTAAAGGGAAGAGGAGTTGAAATTTTTGAGAAAGTTAAAAAGATAATCCCAAATAAGAATATGCAAAATAATAGGGTCTAGCTGCAAATCAGTGGAGAAAAACATCTCTTAATAGGACAAGGATTAGATCTTAAAGGGGCACTGTTAGGGTCGCCAAAGGAGGAACACACAAGGCCAAAGGGATAAAAAAATATAAAATGTATCTTTACATCTGCTATCAGAAGGGCTAAGACCAAAATGGCATCAGCAGGGCAGAGTAGGGGGAGCAGGATATTTATGTCTCTTGTAAGGGTCAGAGTAACCAGCCGGACCAGGTGCAGGTGGGGGCCAGGTGTAGGCGGTCCACTGGAAACTGGATGAGGTGGTTTACTGGAAGCCAAAGGCCGTTAATCATGACACCCATAATGAGAATAACAGGACAATTACCAGGAGGGGCAAGAGCCCCACGCAGAGAATAATGGAGTGCAAGAGTGTGGCTAATACCATGGAATGCAAAATGACCAAGAAATGGAAAGTAGTAAAAGCAATCAAAGTTTGGAGGGGAACTATGGGAGGCAAAATTTTCTACTTTGGATTCTTGTTTTTATTCATTACTTAGAAGAAACTCTCCAGGCAAAAAGAAGCAGATGTATGCATCATATCATACCTAGAAAAAGAAGTTCCTTTTCATGACACATTATTTCTTATAAAAACTCAATATTTCAAAAAACATAAAATGTTACAGAATGTTGTATAGTAAAGAATTTGCCTGGTCTTTGTCCTTAGTTCCTGGGAGGAAGTACCTAAGCCTTTGCAATTTACATAGAAGTCTGACATTTGGGGCTCTGACACTTCACCATAAGTTTCTCTTCATTTGGCTTGTCCTGATATGTACCCTTTCTAATAAAACAATAATGTAAGTATAACATTTTTCTGAGTTTTTTTGCATCATTCTAGAGAATTATTGAAGTTGAGGGGACCATGGGAGCCCTGAATTTCTAGCCTGGGAACCCAGGAACTTGTGGCTGGTCTTCAGTGAGGGGTCCCATGGAGGACTGCGACCTCTACCTGTGAGGTCTGCGCTACCTCCAAGCAGTTAGTGCCGGAACTACATTACTGAGTACGTAGTAAATTGAGGGGGAAAAGTATATTAGGAGGTTAGTTATTAATTTCCATTCATGAAGATTTAAATTCAGCATTTAAATATCATCCAGCTAAAAAACTTTCAACTGGAGCATTTATTCTATTACCACGCATCATGTCAGGTTGTGTTATTCATGTAGCTTTATCTTTTCATTTTCCTCTGCAGCCCATGAAAATGAAATAAATAACAATCTGAATGGTAGTCATTTTGTGATAGGTATGCTAATAACTGTGATTGTGATCATAGACCATTTATAATAAAAAAGAAAAACTGTCAGCCTGACCTAAGCCACAGGAAAGAAAACACAAGTTTCTTTACCTCTAATTCTTGATTTTCCCATTTCTCTGTTGAAAAGGAGCAATCCACCATAGGCTTGGAAACCCTCTTCAATGCCGCCATAAGTACATTTAATTTACTCAGTAACCTCAGCTAAAAAGGTAAGTGAAACTAAATACTGCATAAGCAAATGTCAGCATTTCCAGATCTTATGTAGGCCATAATCTATGTGCATTATTTTTATTGCCTAAACTAGGGGTGATCAATATACTTTTCATAATTATCATTAATCATTCAGTAAAAGAATACAATGCCTTTATTGATTAATAATGATCTAAATTAACAATAATCTAAGGTATAATTTCATTCCATTAGTATAAGTAAACATCATAACTAACTTTCCATTTATTTTCCTAATGACTAATCAGTATATCACACAAATTTATGCTGATAATTTTTGCTATTTCTCCTATTGTAATTATGACATTTTTCTTCCTATGACCAATCTGTGCCTTGTCATCTTTTAAATTCTTTCTCACTAACTGTGTGTATATGCATATATCATGTACACACACATGCCTGTGTACAAATACCCATGCCAGTTTCCTAAACCATATACCTTCTACAACACTTGAATGTAGTCTAAACAAATCCTCTAAATTGCTAATATGGCAAAATCCATCCCCTCTTAATCTCAGGCCCCTATAACAATACTAATTAGCTAAATAAATAATTAAATAAATAAGAATGCTGGCTTTTTTTTTTTAAATATATTTTATTGATTTTTTACGAGAGGAAAGGAGAGAGATAGAGAGTTAGAAACATCGATGAGAGAGAAACATCGATCAGCTGCCTCCTGCACATCTCCTACTGGGGATGTGCCCGCAACCCAGGTACATGCCCTTGACCGGAATCGAACCTGGGACCTTTCAGTCCGCAGGCCGACGCTCTATCCACTGAGCCAAACCGGTTTCGGCAGAATGCTGGCTTTTTTAATACCCTAAATACTGGGGTTGAAATGTAATAAATTATAATTCTGGATAAGAACACTTACCAGTATGTCACCTACCAAGTACTCCTGATGGCTGACTTGTTGGCCTCTCTAGGCTGTTCTGTTTGTCGGGGCTAAAGAATAGCTAATGGCTTTCCAAAAATTCATCTCTGAACATTTCAGCTATAGTACACTTTTCACCAAAATACTCTATGGCTCAGATGTGAAAACTTCTTTTTTGTCCATCTCAATGGAAGACCACTATTAGTTTGTCTAAAATTTTATAGGCACATCCTGCTACAGAAAAGCAGGGCTGTGAACACAGAGGCAAAGTGTACAGTATGTGTGAGATCAGGGTGTGGCCACAGAGAAATAGGTCAGATTTTGGAGAATCTTGATGGTGAGGAAATTTAAGAAATTTTATCAGGAACTGCAAAACCATGGTGGCAGTTATCAAGTCCAGACCCTAGCATATTCTTTCCTTTCAGCCTCAGTTTTAAAATAATTTTTACCAGCCCTGGCCAGCATTGCTCAGTGGGTAGAGCACCCAAGGGTTGTGAGTTTGATTCTCAGTCAGGGGCACTTACCTGGGTTGCAGGTTCAATCCCCCAACATCATTGGGACACATGTGCGAGGCAACCAATCAATGTGTCTCACATAAATATTTCTCTCTCTCTCCTCCACCATCCCTTCCACTCTTTCTAAAAAAAAACTGGAAAAAATATCCTTAGGATTAACAAAACTAATAATAATAATCAATATCAATAATCATGATGAAGGGACAGGCACAAGTATATAAGACCCTGAAATTATATTTTGACATTTGTTTTTTATGCTAGAATACTATTAGCCAACTTCCACACAAGTAATGCATGGCATCATCTATATGAGGAGTGACTAATCCTATATAATAAAGAGGTAATATGCAAATTGACCCTCACACCCTCACACCATCACAAGATGACCTCCCCCATGTAGTCACGAGATGGCCACCCCCACGTTGTCACAAGATGGCCGGAATGGGAGGGCAGTTGTTGGCGATCAGGCTGGCAGGGGAGGGCAGTTGGGGGCAAGATCAGGCCAGCAGGGAAGGGCAGTTGGGGGCAATTGGGCCGGCAGGGGACCAGTTAGTTGTCAATCAGGCTGGCAGGGGAGTGGTTAGGGAGCTATCAGGCTGGCAGGCAGGAGAGTGGTTAGGAGCCAGCAGTCCTGGATTATGAGAGGGATATTTGACTGTAGTTGGACATCCCCTGAGGGGTGCCAGATTGGAGAGGGTGCAGGCTGGGCTGAGGGACATCCTTCCCCCAGTGCACAAATTTCATGTACCAGGCCTCTAGTTATATATAATCAGTAATCTATAATCTGTGTGACTGATTATAAAGAATTTAGGCTATCATGCAAAGTTTTGGACATTTTTAGTTGAACTGAAATGAATATCAGATATCTCAAAACATGACACTAATTTTCAAATAGTGGTAGTATTAAAAAAATTACCTTTACTACTATATATGCTATTGTATTTTTATAATAAGAAAGTCCCTTTTATAGACAAACTTCAGTGATTTGGACTGAATACAGGTCATTCTGGTTTAGGAAAAGATTGAGCTTATAAACTACTATTTGAAAGCTAGATGGTTATAATAAATATTAGGGAGATGAAATGCTACCTCACCTGGGTCTCTGGAAGGCCTGTGCTAAGTAAACTGTAAGTCCACCCTCAGGTTTAATAATTTGCTAAAAGAACTCAAGTCACTGAAAGCTGTCATAGTTGTGGTTTATTACAGTGAAAGGACAGAGATTAAGATCAGACAAGAGATGCATGGGACAGAGCCTAGAAAAGCCACATGCAGAGCTTCCAGGTGTCATCTTTCAGTGGCTTGTTGAGCAATGCTAACGTCTCCCAATACATGCGGTATTGCTTACCTGAGCTTTGGTGGGCAGAGTTTTTAATAGGGCTCCAGCACATAGACATGGTTGACTGCCCAAGTAGCTGACCTTTAGTCACTTGGTGATATCATGTGGCCCAAAACTCTCTCCATAAATCACATTCTTAGACTATCCGGTGTGGACCAAGGACCTCAGGTAAACAAAAGCACTCTTATTAGGCAAAACATTCTACGGCCTTAGCGAACACTTCCCAGGAGCTGAGGGCAAAGGTCAGAGCTCTCTTTGGGTAAGGCTCATTCTTTACTACACAGCCAGGAATAATTTTTTCTGATCCAGATGTTAATCTTGTCTTTAAAGTTTCAGGGGAAATTAAAATTGCTGTTTAACTACTTCTTAAGATGCATCCTTCAATTATATGTACCTATTATGAAGAAAATTTATCAAAATAAGACTTTACCCATGTTCCTTTCTTATTTTGCACATACTCAAAATTAGTGACACCTGCATCAATTAAGTTTTGCTGTTTTAAAATAGGATTAGCATTTTTTTTTTGCATTCCAAAGGTACCATCAAAGCAACATATCTGTCTGCTATGGAGATAATATAACAACTGAGTAGTAAAAGAGCAGAAGTGTGATTTTATATTATTTCACCAAAAAAGGGAGGATACATTGAGGAGAATGTATAGCACGAATTCACTTAAAAAGCAATGATGGCTCTTAACAGAGTATATGCAAGAAACTAATCCATATGAATCCACTTTTATCATGATGACAGTAGATCAAAAAATGGCATATTTTTGCTTATAGACACACAAATTTGATGTTTCAATATACATTAATTCATTTAAAAATCATCCCTATTCCAGAGAAGAATGAGTATATAAGAATTTTGAATATAAACCATGTAAAGCTATGGCAACTGCTCCCGAAAAAAAAAAAAGCTATGTTTATGTATGGGAAGGAAACTCATTGAGTAACTAAATACAAAATGAAGTAAGAGCAATTCCAATCAAAAGAAATCAAGAACTAGAGACCTGAATGCACCAACTCCTTTGGCAGAATCACTCAGAGAGGAAGTATCGTTATCACTGCAACACTGTGTTCTTCATACATATTTCATGAACTAAGTTTTTCACACACTTTAGAGGTTAGCAGTGCATTACATTTTTGTCTGCTGCTTGATTTAACAGAATGAAATGCCCTAAAGGCATTTATTAAAACCAGAGGGGGGAAAAATGTGATTACTGGTAACCTCTGCCTGTAACTTATAAAGGCTTTCATGAAACAAGTATCAAAGTGCACTCCCATCACAAAGTGAAATATGAGCTGTTCTGTCGCTTAATGCTCCCTGCTATTTAGCATTTGACCACTAACATTAAATAGGTCTATGTCAGCTTAAACCATAGTATCTATGCTTCGATTCCTAACTTCCAGGCTCCAAATATATTAAAATATTTATATTCCTGAAACGTGTGATGGTCTCTCTCTTAGCAAATATTGAGTTGTTTCCTTTGTTGTTTAAACTTATGGAGCAATCCCCAATATCACTGAAATAGACTGTTGATAAGATAGTTGGAGTTTTTTGCTCACTATGATAAAGACTGACAAATACTTCTTGATGTCTCAGAGGGAAAAAGGCAAGATTGGAATTTATTGAGAATTTAAAGTTTGGTTTAGCTGGGTCTTTCGATGCAGGGAAATTAATTAGAACTGACTTTGTAAGGATTGTAATATCTCCGTTTAGACTCTCTAAAAATAGTGAGGTAAGGCTTTTGAAGTCCAGGGTTTGAGGAGATTTGGGGCTTAACCTGTTGAGACTATCTATTAAGGAATTGATGGGTCTTTCTGGAAATTTCCCTTGTCAAAAGTCTCCTGGAACAGTAAGGTTACACTAACAAAGGCAATGGGATGGTAAAATCATGTTAAGTAGACAGTAAGCTGCCCCCGGGGTAGGTAGTTTGGGCTTCAGTGCCCTACTGGCTGTTGAAGGAAGTAGTAACAATACCAATTACACTACAAAGGCTCTATCTTCAAAGAAGTTTCTCTCCAGTTGAATGGGGCATAAAAAACGACAGCTGGGTATAACCACTTGAAACAGATGTGCAATAGGAAAATTGGGACCTACACAATAGGTAAATTAGGCAGGGTTTTCTGATTTCCTAATAAATGCACATTTGCAAAAATATTCAGAGTGAAATTACATTTAATAACAAATATCTGTGCTTTTAAAACTGGAATCTGACTGTATCACTCAGTTGTTGCACTTATTGATAGGATGATATCAACTGCATAAAAAGATGTTTGAAATGTCCTGCTCTATAGAAGCAGAATGAGAAAGAGGGAGTTAGATAAAATCCACTGGCAATGTTTAATCAAGGAAATTAATGTTAAGGATAGTTTTGAAAGTAAAGTGGGGAAGATGATGTCTTAAAAGCACAGAGTAGCTCACATTGTATGATGAAAAGGCTTTCTACTCCAAGGAAAGGGCAGGCACCAGAGCAGAGGTGAGAGTAATCTATATGTGAGAAGGGGGACAATCAAGAGATTAATCTTCTGAAGTGCACATTTAGGGATTTTAACCTAGATAATGATGTGACTGGCAGTCATTAAAGGGGCCTAACGATGTGAATGCTGTGATAGAAAGACAGAAGTCTTCTCACACTCCCTCTCTTCATCCCTGCTGAAGAGGATTCTTTCTGAGGACCACAGAGCTCCTTTTTGGTGCAGATACAGGATGGGTAAGACAACAGAATAATTGGGAAATGGCCAAATATATATACACCCTAAAGGCAGGAAAAGAGTTATTGACAGAGACAGAAAAGAAGAGGGAAAAGTGGGGGGGGAAAGGCAGAGACAAAGAGTCAGGGAGAAATCAGAGGGGCTTAATGAGAGAGAAGCAGTGGAGTAAAGATTCAGAAGAAGCACGGCCATGGCCAGTGTGATTTGGGGGCAGTTTTGCCATCCTATATAAAAAAGCCTAATATGCAAATCGACCGAACGGCAGAAGGACCGGTCGCTATGATGCACACTGACCACCAGGGGGCAGACACTCAATGCAGGAGCTGCCCCCAGGCCAGCCAAGGTGGGTGCCAATGGGGGGCCCCCTGATCGCCCTGCCAGTCACCCTGCAGAGAGAGGCGAGCGGCGGCGGCGGGTGACGGGGCCGGCGAGCCAGGGACGCCAGGCTGGCCAAGGCAGGTGCCAGCAGGGCCCCCTCCAATTGCCCCAGAGATCAGCCCTGATTGCTGGCCAGGCCTAGGGACCCTACCCATGCACGAATTTCGTGCATTGGGCCTCTAGTGTGATATATAAGGGTCTGGCGCAGTTTTGTTAGTAATATATAGTGCTTTTTCATCTCTACACTCACCACAGGCACATACAATGGATGGATCACAACGCCAACACAGATCTTTCTTAGAGAGAGAACAATGTCCATGGAACAGATTTTACAGGGCAAAGAAGGTCCCAATCAACTATTATCATGCTGTTAAGGAAAATGAGGTCTCCACTAAAATAAAATTCAACACTCCAAGGCCGACAAAGAAGAGTTTCTAAAAAGATATTTCTAGATGATAAAGTTGGGAGGTTAGGAGAAGAAAGTTCATCTACTATGTAGACCATGTGCCAACACTTTATGTTTTTGTCCTGTTTTTCCCATTACCACATTTCCATGAAGTGAGTATTGTGGGGGTTCAGAATGAGCCACCTCAAGATGAGCCTCTGTGGTATGCAGATAACTGAGCTAAAGGCAACTTTAGGCACAGGCTCAAGAGAAACTTCTACCCCTTCCTTGAACTACCTAGAAGAATTTGAATTAGAGGCCTGGCCATAAGATAGTATCAGAGAAGACTTCTTTTAACTTATCTACAGGGCAGGGCAAACTTCTTTTTACTAAAAGTCAGTTCTTATCCTATAAGGACCCTTTGAACCCCCAAGGTGCATTATGTCATCCCTAGCTCAGTAGGTCTTATATACCTCACCCCCATTTCTATCCCTGAACCTCTTGTGATGTGGGGTCCCTGACTCTCATACATGTGGGGCTTCTGTACATATGTACGTATTAAATTTGATTATTTTCTCTTGCTAATCTATCTTACGTCTATTTGATTATTAGATCAACCAGAAGTACCTTGAGGGTAGGGGAACTTTTGTACCTCCGCTCCAGTCTTGATATTCCCAATCAGAAAATGGGAAACTGAAACCTCTCGGGCATTATACTGTGCTACCCCAACTTTTCTCAGGATGATAAACTTCTCATAGAGAATAAACCTTGCAATGAGACAGAGACAGTGGAATAGTAGCCACTCCTCCTTTGAATCTGTAATCCACTGCTCTCTACTGATGACAATTTGTCATGCAGGGTTCAGAACAAGCCTCCCCAAAATGTGCCACTTTGGCATTTGGACTCTTGAGCTGAAGGCAATCAAAACCCAGAAGATTCAAGAAAAAATGTTTTTCTCTCCCTCAGCTGCCTCAAAGAATTGTATAGTGGGTATATTCTGAGAAGAGGGCTATCACCAGAGCTAGTTGGGCTGGGTGTGGAAAACTTGGCAGAAACTGTTTTTTTTCAACATGTAATTAAATTTGTTGTGTTTTTTTTTCCGTATTAAGATGTCCTATGTTAGTTTATTAGACTAGCCAAAGAAGCTAGAAGAATAGAATGTAAAATTTTCCTCCCAAACAGTTTACTGCCTGAATATATCTATCTTATCATCAAGCAACTTTTCTCACTAAAACCACAAAAAGCAGATGAGAAGGAGGTAATCAATAGATTGAAGAAAATATGTTTCCATTTAAAAAAGGGAAATTATTGCCCTAGACAATTTTGCTCAGTGGATAGAACATTGGTCATCAGGGCGCATGTAGGAGGCAACCAATCAATGTCTCTCTCTCACATCATGTTTCTCTCTGTCTCTCCCCCTCCCTTTCACTCTCTCTAAAAATCAATAGAAAAAAAATATCTTCAGGTGAGGATTAACAAAAAAAAAAGAGGAAAATTATTTCTGAATTCTGTCTCCAAACTCCATTCCTAAACCCTTCCTCCTCCCACATTTAAGCCTCCTGGTAGGCATTACTAGTACACTCTGAGTTGGCAGAATATACTGCAAGGCAATATGTACCCAGAGCACTGATAACACATCAAAGCAAAGAAGAAAAGCTGAAGAGGAAGAACTGTAGAAATCATGCTGGACCACAGCTTGGGGAAAGATTGTGCTGACGAAGAGTTCTAGGAAATGAAATCCCCAGGAGGGATCATAAATCAAGGGTATTAGGAAAAGGTAGAAGGAGCACTCGATTTTCATAATGTAATTCAGCCTTGGATACATTTGACAGAATTATATACATTAGTGGGATTTATAAATATATTCATTATGGGTAAAAAGTAAAGGTCACAGTATATTAAATTTAGTCAGAACCAAACTTGTCATCTCTGTAAACAACACAAGTAAATACATACTTTAAATGCATGATATTTGCTTTTTTTAAAAAAATGTACACTAGAATTATCAGTAATTTCTTAAAAGTCGCCTATATAGCTTTGCTTCATGGTATCTTATACTCTCTGAAGTAAGAAAAGCAATGTGTATTTAAGGAAATGATAAGGGGGAAAAGACAGTATGGCTGAATGGTAAGGAATAAAAGAAAAATTACATTATTACTGAGGGTGTAGACAAGGATCATGTTATGCAGGGTCTTTGGAACCACCATTAAGAATTCTGGGCTTTGTCATAAGAGCAACAGACAGGCACTGTAGCCCAGCCAGCATGGCTTGGTGGTTGAGCATTGACCTATGAACCAGGAGGTCACGGTTCAATTCCCGGTCAGGTGCCCTGGTTGTGGGCTCGGTCTTCAGTGTGGGGCATGCAGAAGGCAGTCAATCAATGATTCTCTCTCATCATTGATGTTTCTATCATTTTCTTTCTCTCCTTCCTCTCTGAAATCAATAAAAATATATATTTTTTAAAAAGACACTAAAGTTTTAAGCAAAAGAGTAACAATATTAGGTTTGCATTTTGAAAAGGTCATTCTGACTACTTTATGAATAATGAATTGGAAAGAGGTAAGAGTGTGGTCTGGCCCTAACCGGTTTGGCTCACTGGATAGAGTGTCGGCCTGTGGACTGAAGGGTCCCAGGTTCGATTCTGGTCAAGGGCATGTACCTTGGTTTCGGGCACATCCCCAGTGGGGGGTGTGCAGGAGGCAGCTGATCAATGTTTCTCTCTCATCGATGTTTCTAACTCTCTATCCCTCTCCCTTCCTCTCTGTAAAAAAACAATAAAATATATTTTAAAAAATAAAATAAAAGAAGAGTGTGGTCTGATGGGAAACATTTAGGGTACAATTGCAGAGTGCCAGAGAAAGGTGACATTGGCTTGAACTAGAGATTGGCAGCAGAGAGGAAGAAAAAAGTAAGACCTGAAAACATTGATTGAAGTTTGAATCCACTTACAGTTGATGGTTTCCTCTATGTGTGGGTTGAGTTGCTAAGAATAAATTTCAAGCTTCTGGCATGAGCAATTGGGTGGATGGTGCTACAACATGCTGAGAAGAAAATACTAAGAGAAGGTCATTAGTCCAGTATGAGGATGAAGAGTTTGAAGTACTTGAAGGTCATCCAAGTGCAGACGGTAGGCGAGGTAAACTATGGATAGGAACTTGGAAATCATCCTCATACAGACATTGATCTCATGTAAGTAGATGAGAAAACCCAGAGGGACAAAAGAGAGTGAAAGAAAAGAGGGTAAGGAAAAATCTGGGAAAATCCACCACTCAGGTTTAGGGTAGAGAAGATTTCAGCAAAGGTGATGATGAAAGAGGACCAGAGGCATAAGAGAAAAACAGGAATCACTGAAACTATTGCACAACATATTCCAGGTATTTTTATATGTTTTCTTTCTAATCTTTATATCAGTTGTAGGAGATTAAATGACAAAAGAGGTGCTTGAATACTCCTAAAAATACTCACCCCGGAGATAAATGAAGCTAGGGACCTTCAAATAAGGTGGGTTCACCTTTAAGGTTGTTCACATCACCTTAAGGTTTCCCAAAGCCTGAGTGGCAGCATAACCCAGGAGAGCTGGACTGGGCAGACAGTACCTTTGATTAGCACCATTGTAGAAATATGAAACCAGTTTCTTTTTTTCTTTTTTCTTTTGTTAATTCTCACTCGTGGATACTTTTCCATTGATTTTTAGAGGAGGTGGAAGGGAGAGGGAGAGACAGAAACATTGATGTGAGAGAGATACCTTGATTGGTTGCCTCCCACATGCACCCTGACCAGGGCCAGGGATCAAGCCTGCAACCGAGGTACATGCCCTTGACCGGAATCGAACCTGGAACTTTTCAGTCCAGGGGCCGACGCTCTATCCACTGAGCCAAACTGGCTAGGGCTGAAACCACTTTCTTTATTATTAAAAACATGAATTTTAATAGATCACACAATATGATATATTTTTAAAACAAATATACTAAAAGTAAATACTTATAGAAAAAAACATTTTTCCGTTTCTTCTATATTGACACCTTAGTTATCAAAGCTTTTTTTATTATTAAAATTGTGGTATTTAAACATTTCAATTATTTGCCACTGGTGGTTTTACTAATTTTCAAAATCCTGCTTTATGGATGAGCATAGTGAAATCTATGAAAGCGCAATAATGCAAGGAAAACAGCAAATGCTGCTGGAGCTAGGTGCCGTAAATCTCAGGAGCAGAATGTTATCTTGATGTAATTAGAGAAGAGAGATCTTTAATTGAGGGTTTTAGACTGGATGACAGATAATAATGAGCCTTTATCTCAGCTTCTTACTTGTAAATCCAAAGTAATACCACCACAAGATAGGGCGAGGAGGGTCAAAACAGATGATATTGGCAAAATTGCACAGTTAGTACGAGGCTCACAAAAAGCAATCGATAAATATTCATTCCTTAAAAGTCAAACTCAAAAAAAAATGTATTCCACTGGCAAATAGAGAAAATAATAGATGAAGAGTACCTGGCCTTTTCAAATTTAAACAGGCTTTACTTGAGATCTTTGGGGAGACAATCTAATAGGGTGGCTGACAGCCATAACACGGACACCAGACTGCCAAGGTTCAAATCCCACCCCTGCCTATTACCTGCATGAAGCCTGGCTAAGTAGGTCAACTTCTCCCTGCCTCAATTTTCTTATGCATAAAATGTTAATAACAGTATCTACTTCACTGGATTAGATTAAATGAGTTTACATAGGTAATGTAAATATGTGTAGAGTTAATAGATATAAAGCACTAAAAACAGTCCTGCACAGGTTTAGTGTGACCTTTTATTATCCACACGTGTGAGCCAACAATTTTGTGGCAGGATATATGATATTAACTCCTGCCTTGGTCTTGGTGTAGGAGAGAAAGAGCAACACATTTTCTCCTTTATCTTTTTCTTGGAACAACAGCCAAGCCTTGTGTTCCTCACTATCTGTAAAGAACACAAGTAAATAAATTAAATTATTATGTGTTCCTTTGAGGGAAGTTTTCAGCTGCCTTGAGTACAATAGGCATAACTGAAGAAAATAGCCACTGAATTATTTGATCATAAAGCTAGGCATACATAGCAAGTAAGCTTGATGTCTCTAGAAAGTGGTTGGGAAGTGACTAATGTTTAGGTAAGTAGGAAGGAGTAACAGGACTGGAATAGAGACCAAGATTGCTGAAGACTGGGAAAATAAACAGATTCTACAAACGCCATGATTTATGTCTTAGATGCAGCTGAAGTGTGTGTGGGGGAGGGGGATGAGGAGTGGCTAGACACCTTGGAAATCAAACACTATGAGCAGTTGTTTATACCTAACCAAACTTGTTGAATGGCCCAACTGACCAAGTCTGCCATATGTGTATGGGCCTGATCTAACCTATCTAGGCCCCACAACTTTTAGAAGAACGATTTTAAACTGTGGCCATGGTGATAAAATAGTAATTAACATAGCTATTGCTCTTTTGACACATGATCCCTGAGATATTCTTATAACCCAATAGACATATACAAAGAGTCAATACTAATTAATATAGGATTGTCTACCAACACTTCTGTGTGGGGATGTAGAACCAGCTTTAATTTTTTTAAATTTAATTACCTTTCAAATATCTGCCCTTTGGAGGCTCAATTCAAACAAATAAGAGTTCCGTTATAAGTAGGAAGTATCCTATGACATTGATCCGGTTGAGATTATTCTAAACTTGCCCCAAACTAATTAAATGTTAACTGGTTTACAATCCCTTTGGAAGTTATACCTACGGACATATTGAGTTTAATGAAATGGTGCAATGTTATACACTTTCAGAAAGGGCATTTCTTTTCTTTTAATCTAAGTATGCGACATACAAAGTAAGAGATAAAATATTTATTTTGTTAGTTATGTGTCCTGAACTGAATTTGGTATGAAAATCACTTCACTAAGGAACAAGGACATAACATATAATCTGATATCCATATTGAGTTTTAACTTATATATGGACCTTTAAATATAAAAAAAACAACAGATAAGCAATGAAAGTGTGTCTCTAGAATTTATCATAGGGAAGATGTCATGACTCATGAATGTGAGTATATATATGGTCCTTACATCAGGTTTTACCCTGTAGTAGCCAGAGATGGATGTGTCAGGCCAACTCAGATGATTGCACCAGCTAAACATATCCAAATTATTGTCCTCATATAATTCTATGTTTGCATAACAACTTTTAATTATATTTTGCTTCCCAAGAAGATTGGTTTATAGAAAGTAAATATGCCAGGTTATGAATGTAGTTATATTTCTGACAATAAATTAATAAATTGGAATGGAAATTGGCATGTATGTGTGTGTTAGAGTCTTTCAAAAAGTGACCATTGCAAGAATCTCAAATAACTATTTATCTAACACTCAAGCTATTGATTATCATAATAGGTTCATTTGCATTTGACAGTAGAAATAAAACATTCTAAAGTTATGAGTAAGACTACAGAAATATGTTTGGATTTACTATATCCATTTGCAGAAGAAGCCCAACTAAAAATTTCAGGTAAAAATTGTTCATTGATAGAAATCTACAATTCTGCAATAGAAATTAAATCTGCTTTCATGAGCTTACAACGACCATGTTAAATATGTTCAAGAAGACAATATATTCAAGATTTCTAACCAATACAAAGCACTGCAAATAACTGGAGTGATACATATTAAAGTTGTATGACTCCTAAAACAGCAAAATTTAGTGGGAAGTTTAAGAAAGACAATTCCAATCTCCATAATCTGGAATCTCCTAAAAAGGAGTGTACTTTGCAACTTACTTAGAGTTACACTTAAAACCTAACTCTGGATGATGCTTCAAAATTAAAGTAGACAACTAAAGCCAAGCATTTATTTTGGTAAGCATTTATGTTTAATATTTTAAAGTGAATGTAGCATTATATGACAGCTAAAAAACTTTATTTAGACAGAAATTTAGTTATTTTTAAAGAATCATATGAGTTCATTACAGTAGACTGTATACTGACCTCATGCATATTCTCAAAAATATTTGTTCTTTTTGTCTTGTGTTTCATCCTCTATCTAGTATTACAATAATGATAATATTTTATGTTAATTCTTGCTGAACTTCAATAATCCAAGTCTTATTTCAAAGGTTAGTATAATACCTTCTGGAAATCTTCAAATAGTTATAACCATTGAGAACATTTACTAGTTGCACACATATATTCCCAAATGTTCATTTTAAGAGAAATATTAAGGAAAAAAAAAGGCTTGCCCAGTAATCCTTCCACTCATCACACTGTTATACATAAAACACAATTTCCCCCCTGCTTGGAATCCAGAATTATGTGGTCAGCCCCCAAATCCTACCTAAAGAACTCTTTCATCCTTTAAGGAATCTTTAAAAAGCAAACTCCGGCAGCTTATCTGTGGCTCAGGAGAAAGTAGAAAACATTTTTAACTTGTTCTCACACCACTATCTCCGTACACTTCATCGCTTAAATCACCAACTGCCGCATGTATATCTCTCAGGCTATAATATAAAGCTACAGGTTTTCTGATGTACCCCAAACTCTGCAAAATTTCAATGGCAATCTGTGGTTGAAGAACTCACCACAGAATAAGGCTTTCCAAATATATGCACCTTATCTTCTTGCCGTTTGTAATAACGCAGTTAGTTTTAATGTAAAAGTAAAGTGGTTTGGTTTCTGGGTCAAGATGGTACATTTTGAAAGCCCCCTCTTCCTTCACAAACCTGGAAATGATAAATAGCTACACTTGAAAAAAAAGAAAATATCTATAGATTAAAAAGAGCAATATTTTCTCTTTATGGAAAAGGGGGGGAGGAGAAAAGGAAGGAAATAGTGTAAAAAATGGAGAGAGAAAAGAAAAAGAGATGCAAACTATTAAGACCCTTTCACTCAAAAATTCTCCCAACCCAAAGTGCTCAAAGGAGAAACCTTTCCTGGAAGCTGAGTTCATAAAATATTAAAATAAAGTTTATGAGAAACACCTGCACCATGGAAGTTGGTATTGAAATCTATAAATAAGAGATTTTCCATCTAAGGAAATAAAGATAAAATAAATCTGTAAAGAGCTTTAAAGTTCATCTTTGAAAATCTTCATAAACAAAGGAATAAATAGCATCCACAAAAAATGGGATATTTGTAAGATATGAATAAATGATTATTAAGTAAGTAGAGTCAAATGTTTAAAGGACAAATTTAAAACCTTAGAAATAAAAAAATGCTTATTAACATGTTTTTTTTTTTACATGTGTTACTTTTGATTATCCAGGATTATTTGAGAAATCAGTTCCACTTTACTGGGAACATGTATTTAATACATTTCAATTATCAGTTGCTTGCTATAATGTAAAGAAAAAAATATATTTTTTTACAGATACTTATTGGTTGACATTGAACGCAAAGTATCAAAGCACAAGTTTATTACAATGATGTTTTTTCTTTTCTTGTTTATTTTTTATACTTTATTTTTATTGTTGACACTATTACAGATGTCTCCATTCTCCCCTGCTCCCACTTCCCTCCACCCTCACCCCCCCTCCCTTCTAGCCATGACCACACTGTTGTCTGTGTCTGTGGGTTATGCATATTTGTTCTTTGCCTAATCCTTTCACCTTTTTTCATCCAGTCCTCCCTCCCCCGTGACAGCTGTCCGTCTGCTCCATATATGTATCCATGGCTCGGTTTCTATTTTGTTCGTCAATTTATCATGTTCATTAGATCCTACATATAAGTGAAATCATATGGTATTTGTCTTTCATTGACTGGCTTATTTCACTTAGCATAATGAGCTCTAGGTCCATCCATGCTGCAGCAAAAGGTAAGAGTTCCTTCTTTCTTACGACTGTATAAATTCCCCTGTATAAAGTTACCACAGTTTTTTCCTACTCATCTGACAGGAACTTGGGCTGAATCCAGATCTTGGCTATCATAAATAACCCTGCTATGAAGATAGGGGTACACATATTCTTTCTGATTAGTGTTTCTGGATTCTTAGGATATATTCCTAGAAGTGGGATTACTGGGTCAAATGGGAGTTCCATTTTTAATTTTTTGAGGAAACTCCATACTGTTTTCCACAGTGGCTGCACCAATCTGCATTCCCATCAACAGTGCATTAGGGTTCCCTTTTCTCCACATCCTCACACCAGCATTTGTTGTTTGTTGACTTATTGGTGGTAGCCATTCTGGCAGGTGTGAGGTGATATCTCACTGTGGTTCTAATTTACATCTCTCTGATGATTAGTGACATTGAGCATTTTTTCATATGTCCCTTGGCCATCTGTATGTGCTCTTTGGAGCAGTCTATTCAGTCCTTTGCCCCATTTTTTAACTGAATTGTTTGTCTTCCTGGTGTTGAGTTGTATAAATTCTTTATATATTTTGGAAATTAACCCCCTGTCAGATATATTATTGGCAAATATGTTCTCCCATACAGTGGGTTCCCATTTCATGTTGTTGATGGTTTCTGTTGTTGTACAGAAGCTTTTTAATTTGATGTAGTCCTATTTATTTTTTCTTTTGTTTCCCTTGCCCTAGGAAATTTATCAGCAAACATATTGCTACAAGAAATGTCTGAGATTTTACTGCCCATGTTTTCTTCTAGGATTTTTATGGTTCTGCGACTTTATGTCGTATATTCATATTTTTAAAAGAAACAATACATAAGCTAAAGTGTAGAGTTGAATTGACAAAACCAAAGAGTAAATTAATAAATAGAAAAATACTTATTTAAAATAAATGGAATCTCAATGGAGAAAGGCCAGAATGAGAACAAGAGCAACAGCTTTAAGTATTGAAGAAACATAGGAATAGACTAAAAAAGCACAATTTCAACATAATAGAATTTCAAAAAAATGAATAAAGATAATAGTGAGTAGACAGATAATGACATAGAATTTTCAGGATTAAACAAATGGTATGTGAACTTAAATTTCAAGAGCCCCCTGAGTATTGAATAAGATAATAGAGAAAGACTAAATAAAATATCGACACACACTTCTTTAGGGAAATATTAGAGAAACTGATGACTATTAAGGATAAAGAGAAAAATCCTAAAAAAGTTACTGGAGAGAAAACACATGGTACCTACAAAAGAATGAGCATCTTGCCTGACTGGTTTGGCTCAGTGGATAGAGCGTCAGCCTGCAGACTGAAAGGTCCCAGGTTCGATTCCAGTCAAGAGCATATACCTTGGTTGCAGGCACATCCCCAGTGGGAGGTGTGCAGGAGGCAGCTAATCGATGTTTCTAACTATCTCTCTCCATTCCTCTCTGTAAAAAATCAATAAAATATATTTTTTAAAAAAAGAATGAGCATCTGACTGTTGGAAGATTTCTTATTATCAACAATATATTTTTTAAATGGTATAATATCCAAATGTTTATAGAAAATGAATAGAAATTTATACTCAGTAAAAATATCAAAAAAAAATATATATTTTCAAACATGAGTTTTAACAATGTTAATACCTAAGACCTTGTTCAGAAGAATTTCTAAATAACATAGCACACACACATGCGCACACGCACGCACACATACACACACACACACACAAATACATGTAAAACCATAAGGAAGTTGTAGGATGCAAATCCAAGAAGCCAAAACTGCACAGAGGACTTCTGTTAATTCTTAAATACTTCATTAATATAAAATCTTTTATTGCCAATTGGAACAAAATTAGGTGGTCTAATTGACCTTGCCAATAATTATTGTAAAATTCAGAATCATTTTAATATAGAATATGGAAGCCAGATTATTACTATTTTAAAATGTCTGGTGAAGGATTAACTGCAAGGACTGGTGGGCCTCGCTGTGTTCTCTATCTCTCTTTGTCTCTCTATCTCCCTTCCTTTCTCTCTCAAATTCAATAAACGGGTCTTTTAAAAAAATAATTGTTGTTACTTTAAAGATATTTGCAAAGAAGCAAAGATAAATATGTGTCTTCACCATTCTTTACCAAAATCCACTTATTTTTCAATTTTACAACAGCATAAAATAAAAGTATCTTTCAATTAAAATTTTCCATATAGTACTATTCAATGCAAGGTCAAGGGAGTGCTCTGAAATAAACCAACAAAAGGGTGTCAGAACTCCAAGAAAGTTTAAAGCCCTTGGCTAAGACCAAACCATGCTCCAAAGTAAAAATAAGTAATTTGCCCCAGTAGACCAATACTTAAGAAGGAGATCTTTTCTTGTTTAAACACATTTCCTTTCGTACCCTGGGATGTCATTTCAGAGGATGTCAGGGTATCTTTTCAAGCACTAGTTCACACTGGTGGCTTATCCACCCAAGCAGTGCTTGTGTGTTTAAAGTAAAATTGAACATGTATTTAGGCAAGGCTGGCACTGTCCTGTTCATACCACATGGCATACTCCTTATTGGCTCACCCCTCTTTGTGATTTAAGTATTTACCTTATCTTCCTGGACTCTAAAGGTCATCTGGGTTCACAACCCCAGTATGGAAATTTTAGCAAACCGAACCAGAGCCTTTTACATAAACCCAACCCTTAACAGTGATAGAAAAACGGCTAGGCATCTGCATTACAAAGCAATCTAACCGATACCTTCTTTCCACAGACTCTCACACACACACACAAATATATATATGTATGTGTATATATATATATATATATATATATATATATATATATATATGTGTGTGTGTGTATATATATATGTATGTGTGTATATATATATATATGTATGTGTGTGTATATATATATATATATATATGTATGTGTGTGTGTATATATATATATATATGTATTTTAAATGGGTTCATGAAGTCACAACAGAACTGCTTTTTTATGAGTACTTTGCACATTTTCAGAGGAACACAGAGCAGTCGGTATTCCCTTTGTTCTTAATCCAGAACAGTTAATGAATCAGCTTCAAATACTCAGATATAAGGAAAATGCTCTATTTTGTTTGAGAAGAAGACTGAGAGTTTCAGTTAAAAATTTATGCTTTCACCTTGAAACGTCTACCATCTCAATCTGCAGGCGCTGGAGGCCTGCTGCTAGGAGGAGAGGCCTGGCTAACGGAGCAAGCCCAGCAAACACCCATCTCAAGCTTTATGACTTCTTAGTGGCCTGAATCACTTGTAGGTGTTTTTAATACCTCCTGTCAGTTCGGAAATGTTTCCCACTTGGCAACTGGATAAGGACAATAAACTTGTCAAGCGGGCAACTAACTATTCAATCTATTATTCAAAACATAAAATCCAAAGGAATGAAAAAGCTGTTTGGGTCCAGAGCCTTTCTCGCTAACCCTTTCCAGCCATAATGTCTTCTGAAGCACTTCCTGCAGTTTATTTCCTTCTTAAGAGAATTATCAGAGAATAAATTATCTGGTAATAATCTGCTGCTCTTTCTAAATAACGACAAGGAGCCATAAATATGAGAAGATATTTATATTATGTGCTTTTAATAACTGCTGGTAGTCAATAACACATTAATTAAGTAGAAGCTTAGCAGAACTCAGTTATAAAAAGTCACTGTGGCGAAGTCTTTTCTTTCCAGTATAAGTTATAGCTCTGGCCCTGCCTTCATGGAGTCCTGTGGGTCAGGTCTGCCTTTCCCACTTTTTTGCAGGGCCTAGATGCCCGCGTTAGCTTCTGTCGGAGGAAAAGGAGACCCAGAGGTGTTGACGTGTGTGTATGTGGTTCGAGGTTGGATCTCTTCGGTCTGGTTCATTCCGTCTGCCAAGTGGTGTGCATGCCCTTCTCAAGGCCACGTTCGGCTTCACGCGAGCCCCCTGTGCTGCTGCTGATTCTCCAGAGGACAGCTGGACCTCCTCTGGCCTCCTGCTAGTGGACTAAACCCCAAACACCTTCCTAGGTTGAGGCAAGGACTTCTTGTCACTATACCTGTTTAGGAAGCCCAAGGGATCCCATCTGTTCTCAAACCTCCACATTTCCCCACGGGGGAACCCAGGGTACTTAGAGGTGTTCTTCTATGGCTTCTGAGGTTGTGGAGAACTGGGAAGGGATGAGGCTGCCCACAACTCTTGGCATGTTAAGCTGCAATACATTCAAGCCCTGCTGGAAAATTCCTTTAAGTCTCTGCCCTCAGAAATGTGAAGGACTCTTTTTTAAAAAAATATATATTTTATTGATTTTTTACAGAGAGGAAGGGAGAGAGATAGAGAGTTAGAAACATCGGTGAGAAACATTGATCAGCTGCCTCTCCTGCACACTCCCTACTGAGGATGTGCCCACAACCAAGGTACATGCCCTTGACCGGAATCGAACCTGGGACCCTTCAGTCCGCAGGCCGACGCTCTATCCACTGAGCCAAACTGGCTAGGGCGTAAAGGAATCTTTAAGTTCACACATGTCCTCCAACTTCAGGGGACCCACATCTGGCTCTCTCAGAAAATTAGGGAGCAGGGCCAGGTGTGGTCTGCATATACTTTAGCTCAATATTCACTCAGTCAGAGAATATAAAGAAAGTTGCCTATTTTGAGCCCAAATCCTATATGTCATCAGTACCTTACTTTAGAATTTATAGCTCAAGAGAATGTTTCCTCTAATTTGAGCTTTAGCTAAAGTTTCTGGAAAGTAGGAAAAGTCTCACACAAAAATCTCATTGTATAGTTAATTTATTCAAAACAATAAAACCAGATATCTGAGGAGAAAAAAATATATAAAGTTGTAACGGCCAGCATCATCTACATTCATCTTCCTTACCACACTCCAAATATGCTGACTCACCATTCACAGCGCAAGCTGTCAAAAATTTCCATCAGTTTTTTTCCTCCTACCAATTTTACCAGAAATAGAATAAAAAGCAATAAACCCAGGCTTCAGGTTTGAGTCTCCATACACTGAATTCTCAAACATCAGCATCAACTGGACTCAGGCCCATTCAAAGAACACAAAAAAAGCTTACTTGAAGTAACTGTAGATATACCACCTTATTGATCTCACAGCACAGCTTCTATCTGTGAAACTCCTAGAAAAGTCTCAGATGACCATGGCACCTGCTCCAGATAGAAATTAAGCAAACATCCAACCTGCAAAGCTGCACATCCATTCAGGAAATCACCCATTTTCAGGGCTCTCTCTCTCTCTCTCTCTCGCTCTCTCTCTCTCATTAATAAATTTTAGTTCCAAGAGAAATTTTAGGTTCACAGCCCAATTGAGCAACAACTACACAGAGTTCCCCTATACCCCTACCCCTACACACTCATAATATCCAGCACTACCATTAGCCCCCACTGGTACATGTTATAATCAATACACACTGACAATCATCATCACCCAGGCTATGTTTGACAGTAGAGTTCACTCTTGGTGTTGTACATTCTGCAGATTTAAACAATCTATGATGATATATACCCACCATTATAGAATCAACCAGAACGGTTTCAAAGTCCTAAAAATCCTCTGTGCTCCAACGACTCATCTCTCCTTTCCTGCTAACCCTGGCGACCATTGATCTTTTTACTGTCTGCATAGCTAAGAGTATGTAATGTCGCCTTTTGAGACTGGCTTCTTATACATCATACACTGTGCAGTCTTTTCAAATTGATTACAGTTTGTAATATGCATTTAAGGTTCCCCCAAGTATTTTCATGGCTTGATAGCTCATTTATTTTTAACACGGAATAATCTTCCATTGTCTGCATGTACCACAGTTTGTTTATGCATTCGCCTACTGAAGGACACCTTGTTTCTTCCAAGTTGTAGCAATTAAAAATAAAGTTGCTATAAACATCTGTGTGTAGGTTTTTATGTAGACATAAGTTTTCAATTCATTTGGGTAAATACCAAGGAATAGGATTGCTAGATTGCATGGTAAGACTATGTTTAGTTTTTTAAGAAACTGCCAAGGTATCTTCCAAAGTGGATGTACTATTTTTCTCTCCCATCAAGAATGAATGAGAGTACCTGTTGCTTTACGTCCTTACCAGCATTTGGTGTTGTGTTTGAAATTTTGGCCATTTTAATAGGTGTGTATTAGCATCGCAGTGTCCTTTTATTTTATTTTTTTAAATATATTTTTATATATGTCAGAGAGGAAAGGAGAGGGAGAGATAGAAACATCAATGATGAGAGAGAATCATTGATTAGTTGTCTTCTGCATGCCCCACACTGAGTATCGAGCACGCAACCAAAGCATGTGCCCTGACTGGGAATTGAACTGTGACCTCCTGGTTCATAGGTCAATGCTCAACCACTGAACCACATGGGATGGGCTCAATGTCATTTTAATTGGTATTTTTTTAAGGAAAATTATGTGGAGCATCTTTTCATATGTTCACTTGCCCTCTGTGTATCTTTGTTGGTGAAATGTTTGTTCAGGTATTTTGCCCATGTTTTAATCAGGTTGTTTGTTTCCTTATTGTTGAGTTTTAAGAGTTCTTTTTATATATTTAGATAATACCCTTTATAAATGTGTCCTTTGCAAATATTTTCTCCCAGTATGTGGTGTATCTACTAATTTTCTTAACATTGTCTTTTAAAGAGCATAAGTATTTAATTTTAATGAAGTCTGGGTTATCATTTATTTCTTTCATGGATTGTGCAAAAGTAATCTCCATGTCCAGGTCATCTAAGTTTTCTCTTATCTTGCAGGAGGGGACTGTGTTGATATGCTTATATGCAGCAGTAGAAAACAAATTTTACAAAATATTATAAGAGAATAAATGAATGGATTTTAATTCTATACAAAAGGTAACATATGGGAGGGGGAAATTCCCAATATGGTAAGGTCCCTCAATATGCACTAACCCATTCATTTCAAATTCACATATGACATGCAGGGTTAGATAAAACCTAAAAATAATTATGCACGTATCTGAGGAATATTTTACTTCCACCAACTAAAAATAGTTGAAGAAATAGCCAGTAAAACTATTTTTTTCTAAGGAATAAATCCCCCCAAATGGCATTTTATATTGTTGAAATACTAGAGGCCCAGTGCACAAATTCATGCACGGGTAGGGTCCCCTGCCTGGCCAGTGATCGGGGCCAATCAGGGCCTGTCTTGCCCAGTCTGATCAAGCCAATCGGGCCGGCCAGCCGGGAGGAGGGACTGCAAGAGGTTGGCTGTGGGAGCGCACTGACCATCAGGGGGCAGCTCCTGCATTGAGCATCTGCCTCCTGGTGGTCAGTGCGCGTCATAGCGACTGGGTGACTGGTCATTTGGTTGTTCGATTGCTTAGGCTTTTATATAGAGAGAGGTTGTAAGCATTTCTTATCTAACTTTGTTTTTCTAACTCTCTAGAATGGATATTTAGAAAGTAATTCCCAAATTTGACCAGATTTGTGGCAATTATAACAACTTATCTTTCAGACATTTTTTCTCCCAAAGCTTTTAAATCTCAGCAGTTCAACACATAAAACCATATTCAAGAGCAAAGCAAAGATGGATAACACAAAGCCTGAACAGCTTCTAAAGCCAGAGGTTTCCAAGATTAACGTTTAAGTTTGTTATTGTTCTGTTGTCACTTATTTAGCCTAGGTGGCTTTGAGCACAGAAAATAAAATCTCTTTCTTCCATTGTTAGCACTGGCATCTTCACGGCATTTTATGTCATATTGATTTTATCCTAAGTGTTTACTGTAACCTTTATACAAACTCAGTCGACATTTTAAAAAGCTATTTGGAATATCTGATTACTTGCTCTTACTCATACATTGAAGAGTGCTCCTGCCTCAGAGTTTTTGCATAGTCCATTTCCTTTGCTTGTAACAGCCTTCTCCCAGATATCTCCATACTCCTTCACTTGCTGCCTTCAAGTCATAGAAGAAGGCTTCTCAAAGAGATGACACTGCTGAGCATTCATTGCTCAGTGGTTAAGGGTTGACCTATGAACCAGGAGGTCACAGTTTGATTCCCAGTCAGGACACATGCCTGGTTTGGGGCTAGATTCCCTGTTGGGGGTGTGCAGAAGTGTGAAGGAAGTAGCCCATCAATCAATGATTCTCTCTCACCATTGATGTTTTTATCTCTTTCTGTCTCCCTTCCTCTCTGAAATCAATAATTTTTTTTAAAGAGATAACCCTATTTAAAATAGCAGCCCTAGCCCTGGCACTCCTTAGTCTCTCCTATTTTTAAAAAATATTTTTTATTAATTTCAGAGAGGAAAAGAGAGGGAGAGATAGAAACATCAATGATGAGAGAGAATCATTGATTGGCTGCCTCCTGCATGCCCCATACTGGGGATCAAGCCCACAACCCGTGCATTTGCCCTTGACCAGAATGGAACCTGGGACCCTTCAGTCCACAGGCCGACGCTCTATCTGCTGAGCCAAATTGGCCAGGGCTCCCCTATTATTAATTCTCTACACCTCTTGCTGTGTTATAAAACATTCTGTTAGCTATTTACTTATTTAGTTATTACCTGTGCCCTCCATGCTCCCACTTCCACAAGATAATGAATTCTTACATGTAGAATTTTTTTTTTTTTTTTAGTAAAGGTGTTTTGTTTTTTTAAAGAGAAGTTTTAGGTTCACAGAAAAAAATTGAAATATACAAAGATTTCCCAAGTACCCTCTCCCCCCACACAAGCATAGCCTCCCCTATTTTCAACATCCTCCACCAGAGTGATTTGTTACAAGTGATGAACCTCCATGATACATCATAACCACACAGTTTATAGTATACCTTAAGATTCACTCATGGACAAATGCATGACACATATCCATCACTATAGTGTTGTACAGAGTATTTTCACTGCCCTGAAAATCCTCTGTGCTCTTGCCTATTTAGCTCCCTCCCCCAATCCTGGCAATTAGCAATCTTTTTACTGCCTCCATAATTTTGCCTTTTCCATGATGTCATATGGTTGGATTCAGACAGAATGTAACCTTTCACTCAGCGATATGCATTTCAGGTTCCTCCACGTCTTTTTATGACTTGGTAGCTCATTTCTTTTTGAGCTGAATAATATTCATTATCTAGATGCACCACCGTTTGTTTATATCCATTCACCTACTGAAGGACATCTTGTTATTTCTAAGTTATGACAATTAAAAATAAACTGCTATAAACATCTGTGTGCAGGTTTTTGTGTGGACATAAATTTTAGATTCATATGGGTAAATACCAAGGAGTAGGATTGCTGGATTGCATAGTAAGACTATGTTCAGTTTTATCAGGATTTTGGCCATTCTTATAGGTGTGTAGTGGTATATTGTTGTTTTAATTTTTATTTCTTTGATATCATGTGAGGCATTGTTTTATATGCTTACTTGTGTCTGTATATCTTCTTTGCTGAGATGTCTGTTAAGATCTTTGGCCCACTTTTTAATCTGGTTATTTTCTTATTGTTGAGCTTTAATAGTGCTCTGTACATATTTGGATAATATCCTTTATTAGATGTCCTTTGAAAATATCTTCTCCCAGTTTGTAGGTTGTCTTCTCATTCTCTTGACATTGTCTTTCACAAAGCAGAAATTTTTAATTTTAATTAAGTCTAGTTTATCAATTTTTTTCTTTCTTGGATGGTGCCTCTTATATTGTGTCCAGAAACATACCCAACGTCTTCTACGTTTTCTCCTATGTTTTATTCTAGTTTTACAGTTTTACTAGAGGCCCGGTACAGGAAACTCTTGGAATTTCCTGAGTGATAGGAGTCTTAGTTATGCTAATGAAGTGACTTACATGGGCCCTAGATAGCTGCAGGATGGGGCTGGTCACCAGAAAGACCAAGGCAGGATTACAGGGTTGGGACTCCCAGTGCCCCTAATCCTGGCGGGGGGGGGGGGGGGGGGGAGAGAAGAGATACTGCAGACTGAGTTCTAGAACATGATCAATGATTTTATCAATCACGACTATGTAACAGAACTCAGGGGTACTTCTTGGCTGTGTTCACCATATAATGGGAAAGTGAACCACCCTAACTCCATGGGTACAGGGCATGGACCTTTAGTATTCAAGATCTCCCAGACCTCACTCTATGTGTACACTATATAATAAACTATGAGTACAGTGCTTTCTAAGTTCTCTGAGTTGTTTTAGTGAGTTATCTAACCTGTGAGAGTTGTGGCAACTCCCTAATACATGACCAGTTAGTTAGAAATATGGATGGGTTAGAGACTAAAGTAAAAGTGTCTTGTTGGGAACTGTGCCCTAAAATCTGTGGAGTCTCACAGTAACTATGGGTGGTTAGCATCACAACTCCATTGAATTGCAGTACTCCAAGTTTGGGAATGAAACAGAATACCGTGAAAGAAAAACAATTTAATTGCATTTCCAAAAATGTATACATTGTATGTGTCTGGCATCTACATCAAAGGCCCAGGTGCAATCAAACTCTCACAATTAATATATAGAATAGTTCTTTAACTGTTCAATGAAATGACAGATAGGAGTCCAATGAAAGCAATTATTTCTTCCATGCCGCTGAAAATTTATCCCTATTTATTTTTTAGTCAGCGATCTATGCATATATTTGTTTATCTGAGTAGTGTCAGAGTAAACATTTATGAATATAAAAAATATAATGAAGATGCCAGGAACTAAAACTTTGAAATGGATTGTTTAAGGTAAATCAAGCCATCATTAACTGTAGCTAACATATATTGTTGCCACATCAACACACAACAGGAACAGTATATTATATAGTCTCTAGATTAGCAGGGGTAAATTAAGCAAAACATTAGGCAGGCATTAGGAAAGCAGGTGATTCCTATTACACTGGATTTTCATAAGCTGAGATAAGGATCTGCAATAAAGGCAATCAATTATTTCAAAAGAAATGCAAATCCAAAAATCAATAACTGGCTTTCTTTGCACAAAGGGAATATCTAATAGCAGCAATCAGTAACTAGGGCAACTTCTAACCTGATACATTTAGCCAAAATGATTTCAATTTCTATCTCCAAGTACATTTTAGTGCTTCCCTTCCATCTTATTACTTTGAAAAAATTTCATTAGAGATGCAAGGCTATTCAGAACTGAAAGTCACCATAGAAATCATTATGAGAGAGAACATCTGTTGGAGACACCTTATGAAGTTAAATTTGAATTCAGGTTTAAATATGTAATGAGAGTGATTGTTATATGACACTAATCCTTTTGCTTAATGAAAGCAAAGTGAATAATTATGCGCTGTGTTTCATTTGTAAGGACTCTTAAGAATTGATGATATTTTAGAAGCGCTGAGCATATTTTACCTTTACATCAGCATAATATAAAACAGATTTGTTAGCAAATCAACAGTGCAAAGGAAGGAAATGTTTCCTCTACTGAAGAGTAAAGGACAACCACTGTTTCAATCATGGCTTTGGCAGAAGTGTTTGCATCCAAACAATGAACTGCTAATGACAGTGATTGTTATCTCTGTTTAAAAGCAAGTTCTCAAAGGTGTGTGTAGTCTCTACATTTCCCAACCCCATCAACAATGTCTCTATGCCCTTGAACCTAACAGAACTTTAATACATTTTTTAAAATATTCCATAAATTTGGCTCTTCATAATATCAGATTACGCTCTCAGCCAGTACAAATTAAGAAAGTTTTTCAACGTGTAAAAAAGAACTAGCCTGGCTGGTGTGGCTAGGTGGTTGAGTGTCAACCATGAATCAGGAGGTCACAGTTGAATTCTTGGTCAGGGCACATGCCCGAGTTGCAGGCTCAATCCCCAGTAGGGGGCATGCAGGAGGCAGCTGTTCAATGATTCTCTCTTATCATTGACTAGAGGCCTGGTGCACGAAATTCATGCACAGAAGGGGTCCCTCAGCCCAGCCTTCACCATCTCCAATCCAGGATCCCTCTCACAATCCGGGACCGCTGGCTCCTAACAGCTCACCTGCCTGCCTGCCTGATGCCCCTAACTGCTTCCCTGCCTGCCTGATCACCTCTGCCTGATCACCCCTAACCTCTCTGCCTGCCTGCCTGATCACCTCTAAGCACCTCTGTCTGCTGGCCTGATCACCCCTAACTGCTCCCCTGCCAGCTGGATCGCCCCTAACTGCTCCCCTGCCTGCCTAATCACCCCTAACTGCCTCTGCCTGCCAGCCTGATCGCCCCTAACTGCCTTCCCCTGCCGGCCTGGTTGCCCCTAAGTGTCCTCTCCTGCCAGCCTGATCGCCCGTAATGGCCTCTGCCTTGGCCCCCACCACCATGGCTTTGTCCAGAAGGATGTCCAGATGGATGTCCAAAAGATGTCTGGTCTAATTAGCATATTACCCTTTTATTAGTATAGATAACATATATGCCCCTAAAAAGTTATATTTTTTTACATGCTTTAAATTATACAGTACATATTCAAACTCTTTTACCCTGTTTTTTTCTAAAAATATTGATTTTTTTAACGGAGAGGAAGGGAGAGGGATAGAGAATTAGGAACATCAATGAGAGAGAAACATCAATCAGCTGCCTCCTGAACACCCCCAACTGGGATGTGCCCACAACCAAGGTACATGCCCTTGACCGGATTCGAACCTGGGACCCTTCAGTCTGCAGGCCCATGATCTATCCACTGAGCCAAACTGGTAGCCCCCCCCACACACTTTTTTTTTTTTTAGATTATCCACATTTGTAGATATGGCATTAGTTCATTTTTTCATTGATTTTTAGAGAGTGGAAGGAAGAGGGATAGAGAAACATCAATGTAAGAAACATCCCTTCAGTTGCCTTCCTTAGGAGCCCCGACCAGGGATCTAACTTGAAACTCAGGTATGTGCCAGGTATGTGCCCTGACCTAGAATCGAACATGCAACCTTTCTGTGCCCAGGACCACACTCATGCTCAACCAATCTATCCACTTCAGCCTGGCCATTATATGATTTCTAGAATTTTATTTCAATTAATTCTTGCAAAGTCTGTGGGTTAGGTAATATTCACATTTTTCTGATGAGGAAAAAAAAAAAAAACCTCTTCATTTTGAGACATTATTCTTCACTCATTGCCACGTTTTCCTGCCAGCCCTAGAAAGGCTCCTGACAGCAGTTTCACTGGGTATCTAGAGTCAGAAGCATTCTCCTCATCACCACCCTTTCCGAAGCCTCCTCTGTACTGGCACTGAGGCTGTCCTGGAGGGCACTGAGGCTAGGTAATGCAGACAATGACAGGATTTGAACCACTGGAGCCACCGTACCCGCCTCTCCTCTCTCAGCCTTTATCTGCCATGCTGGAGATAAGCCAAGGTTTGTGGCGCTAGCACTTCGGACACAGGAAGTGCTGTGGTTTTTCCCTCTCCAGAGCTGCTGTTGCTGCCTAGAGGGTATAGGGCTGCCCTGGAAGTCCTTCGCACACCTCCCGTCAGGGCAAGCATGGTGGTGGACTCCACGATGGAACTGCTATTTTTATATACTTTTAAACACCCCAGTGCTGAGGTAAGACTCCGCTTCTTGATTCTGACTCTGCTTCTCAACTGTG
The DNA here is from genome assembly GCF_000147115.1 of Myotis lucifugus. Lineage (NCBI taxonomy): Eukaryota > Metazoa > Chordata > Mammalia > Chiroptera > Vespertilionidae > Myotis > Myotis lucifugus. The sequence goes on along the minus strand of NW_005871583.1, from coordinate 399,176 downwards.
GGACATGTACAAACAATCCTTAGGCAGGCCTCCACTTTCCCTCCTGCCAGTGGCCTTAAATTCTGCACATACACACCCCCTCCCCTTGCTGGGTGTGGGCACCACGTCTGCAGGAGGGCATCGCTGGCCAGGACATTTCTCTGCGTTATCTTAGGCTCCTGCGTCTTTGGTTGAGTTGGCTGTTCTGCTTGCTTTGCTCCCCTGCCCCCTTACCCCCGTCAACTTTGGGCCTTGAAAATATCTTGGTTCTCAGGTTTAGCTCAGGTGGTATTTGGAAGGGCCTCAGACTGCCTGTATTTGACAGCAGTTCCGGAGACCGAGCAGGTCAGGATGGTTTCGTGATTCCTAAATCCCTCCTTCCAGGTCCTTTTTCTAATGGAGTTAGGTGGCCCAGGTGTGACACTCATTCGGTTTAGGATTCACCCATTAGGACATGACATATTTGCACGGAACGGCTTTTGCGTGGAGGCTACCTGCGAGGAGGGGAATCAGCAGTGAAAGGAACCAACGGCAGACTTGGAACCTCCAGACCGAACCTCGCTCACTCCCCGCATGTCTCCCCACTGCATTCCCCGAATGCAGCCCTTGGCGGCTGGCCTGGGCGTGTGGGAGGCTTGGACGGCAAGCCTCCTGCCCGCTCCGCAGGCTCCATGGCTCTGGCGGGCGCCTCTATCTTTGTGGCTATGGGCGCCATCTTTGTAGTGGAGTGATGGTTAATTTGCATATTACCCTTTTATTAGATAGGATGTTTCTATCTCTCTCCCTTTCTCTCTGAAATCAATAAAAATGCAGTTTTGTTTTGTTTTGTTTTGTTTTGTTTTGTTTTGTTGGTGGTTGTTGTGTTTTAAGGATCTGGCTGAAAATCTCATCTTGGTTACTATTCTTTCAGTTGAGGAATTAATTTAAATTTAAGGATTCTTAAACAAAAGGCGGGGGGGGGGAAGCTAGAAATAAACCCAAAAGCTAGAAATAAGCCCAAAGTAGTTCATCCCCAGTCCCCAGAATTATATCTAAAGTCCTACATCTTCCACATTGTCAGGAAAGGCCATTTAAAAAAGAGTTTTGAAAATACATATATGAACAAATGAAAGATGACTGAATAAAAGAAACAACTGAGAATAAATGCTAAAGATAGGTGGTATCTGCTAGGAAAGCAGACTTTAAATTGCTCTGTGTATTAACAGGATTTCTCAGCCTCCCCACGGTTTGGGGCAGGATAATGCTTTGTTGTGGGGGCTATCCTGTGCGGTGTACATGTTTAACAACATTGCCGGCCTCTGCCCGTGTGCCAGTAGCAACCACTCCTCTGCCTCAGTTGTGATAACCAAACATGTCTGCAAGCATTGCCAAATATCCCCTTGGAGGTGGAACAAAATGAGAACCATTGGATAGTTTGCCAACCATTTGATACTTTGTTGAAAATACAGATGGCTGGGTCCCACCCCCAGAAATTCTGATCCCTGATTCAGCAAGTCTGAAGAGGCCTGTATTTGGTACCACCATTCTGGATTTCCCTTATGTATTGGATCTGGGTCTTTCAGAGGGACTCCTGTGCAGGCCTGTAATGGATGCTGCCTGTGACTGACCCTGGGCAACCTGTTTGGAGTTCTCAGTGATCCAGAGCTGTGGCTCCCTCTGCTGGGCTTGAGTGCTAGCAGAAAGGGCCAAGCTGTGCACCAAGGCAAGCTTTGACCAGCTCTGGGCTGGGGGCAGATCAGCAAAAGTCTCAAAGCACCCAGAGATCCTCCTCCACCTGCAGGCTGCCTGTTAGGCTTAGTCACTGAAAGAGCCTCCAACTGCATGTACTTTTCACAGCTGGGTGGGATATTATGTAGGCACCTTTCCTGGTTCTGGTGCTCTAAGTGGATGAGCCTGGCTTGGGGTTTAGACCCCACACTTCTCAGGGTAAACCTCCCCCCACCCCCACCGACCCCACGTAGCTGAGACATTCTTCTGGAACATTAGCTGCTGCTTGTGGGAGCCCAGCCTGCCCTCTCGTGCCTCTGAACTTCCTACCAGTCTCAATGTGGCTTCTTCTGTGAGTCCATGGTCATAAGGCTTCTCTCCAGCTATAATTTTTTATAATTCAGTTGTAATTCCAGTTTGGTCATGGGAGGAGATTAGTGTAGTTCTATCGAACATGCCACCATCTTGGATCTCTGTCTTTTTTTTTTTTCGGTCTTTTTTTTTTTTTTAATGTTTAGGACATTTTATTTTCCAATTTAGTTCCAACATTACAACATACATATTTAAATTTTAACTTTTTGCAGACCAAAACTGTTTTATTTTTTTCTATTTTATTTATTTTTAACTTATTGTTTACACTATTATAGACGTCACCCATTTTGCCCCCCTCTTCTCCCCCACAGGCCTCACTCCAAACTAAGTTTCTTTAATGAATTTTCTTTTTTCTTCCATGAAATAATTTACAAGCATAGTAGTCACTTCAGTTAATATCCCATCTTCTCTACAGGTTGAATTATATGTCAATTTATTGTTTTTTAGCAGTCACATATGGTCAAATAAATTTTTCTTTTCCATGGTCTACTGTCAACTCTATCTGGCACTGCACAACTGACTTTTATGAACTAAATACAAGAGTGCACATTTATTCCTGTCAAATTTATTTTCTTGGTCCAGCCCAAAGGTCCATCCTATATCAACCAAATAATCAAATTGGAGACAAGGCTAGATGTAAATTCCTGTACAAACTTGATATAACCTCTATCTTTCCTTTTAATCTTTTCCCCAATCATTAATAAGAGACATTTATATTTATTCTTCTAAGAGTCCCTGCACAAGATGGAATTATAAGGACACACCAGGTATATGGAGCAGCACCATAAATAACTCGGTGGATCAGGCCAGAATATACTGGCTTTCAACAGCCCACTAAATAATGTCCAAGGTACTTCCAGTACCTCACTACCAGCTTCCAACCTTTCTTTCCAGGCTCATCTCACCTTGATTCTCATTCTCTACCCTATATATTAATTGATTGAATTTAACTGGATTTCCAAACTCAAGTCTTCTATTCACTTCTTTGATCCATCCACCTGTGAGATTCTACTAATCCTGCAATGTCCAACACAACCATCTCCTCCATAAAACTTTACCACCTTCATTACCCCCTTCATTACACATCCTTTTGGGAAATAAATCTTTCTTTTTACTGGATACTCATAGTAAGATAATGCCTACGTCACTCTTAAGGTACTCACCATTTTCTGATTCCCTATTCATGAATTGCCTCTACCCAACACCTAGCACAATATTTCTCACTTGAGAATTTTTTTATTGGCTTAATTAGTGAATATTATATCTCAAACTGGCAACTTGAGTATGAAAACTAGAGAAAAGTGGCAGCTAGACACAGCTCAAATGTAACAATAAAAATTAGTAAATAAAAAACATATTTCATAAATAACCTTGCATTGGGGAAAAAATAAATAAAAATGTACATCTTCTAACCCAACTTTTTAAAAGTAAGATTAATTAGTCTAATGAGCTTCCATAACCATTTTCAGCTCTTTGTGATTTACATTTCTAGTTTCTGTGATCATGAATAAGAACATAACCAAGGCTAACCACTCTTTCAACTGCAGGGTGTCACCAGAAGAAAACAGTTTTCAGAAAGAGCAATTCAGATATGATGCAAAGCCTATAGTGGTTACAGGTGGAAAGTAGGTTTGGACCAAACTAGAAAATTGCCTAACCAGTCCTCATTTAATCTTTACAAGCTCCCTAGGTACTCTGTAGGCACATTACTCTTATTATGTTTGTTTTATAATTGACCCAGTGAGGGATACATGGATGGAGTATCTTGCAACGGAACATAGCTACAAAGGGATAAAGCCAAGATTTAAGCAGCATATCTTAGAAGCTGATGTTCTTCTCCATTGCATTTCATCAACCCGTACACACCTGTCAGTTCTGTCTTCTCCCTACTCTCTTCACCGCTTGGTTTTACTTAGAACAAGGCCTTATCTTCTCTTGCAAGGGCTGCCATCACTTCTGCTGCCTTCACCATCTCCACTTTCCAGAACACTCCTTTTGCCCCCACTGATGCTAGTGTGGCATTGATCATAGAGCTACTGAGCACTTAAAATGTTCCTAGTCCAAACTGAGATGTGCTCTAAGTGTAACATACACACCAGATTTCAAAGACTTAATGTGAAAAACAGAATGTAAGTATCTCATGAATAATTTCTTTAATGATTAGATTTCCTATGCATTGTCACCTGGGGCCCAAAAGAGCTACCAGAATCTACGTACTATTCAACCTCTCTAAAAAAGATGATGTCCATCCATGGTCAGGTGGCTCAGTTGAGTTGGTTGTCATTTATAAAATGATGTAATTTCAAGGATGAAGAAAACAATATACCCTGATGAGCAGCAAAACAGTAAGAAAAAAGGTTAACATATACAGAAAGTCTTTGCTTCCTAAGGGTAACTGAAACTGGGAAAGACCACTTAAAGTAAAAAACCAAAACTGCATAATAACTATTTTAAAATGTTTACTGCAGGTTTCATATTGAACAAATAAAGCTAAAAATACTGTTAATTTTTTTCTCATGTATTTAAAAATATATAATTTAAACTATCCTGGATTCTTTTTTTTATTTATTAAATTGACTGGGGTGACACTGGTCAACATGAACAGATAGGTTTCATGTGAGGATTTCTATCCTGGATTCTTACATGAGCTAAGAATATACCAACAATGGGGCAAGCAATGGTTTTTGTTGTTTTTTTAATTGGAAGCACCACAGAACTTCCCTTCACTTTTAATTTTCACAGTATAATCATAAATAATGTCAGTTTCACAAAAATATTCAAGGGCTTCATTAATTTTCCCAAGGGCCTCTTTTCAAGTCAAATCATTCTTTTTTAAAATAATTATCTTGTTCATCCTTGTCAGTTTTTATCTTATTGTCATCTGGTTTAATTTCACATCCTTGTCTGTCAATAGCTTTGTTTTGATTTAAGTAATTTTCCAACCAAACCTTCATGTACTTTATCTCATAACTCATAAAATTATAATTTTACCCTATAATTATTTCATTTTCATTCATTGTTGTATTGTCCTACGTTGTAACAAGAGATTGACCCTCAAAGACTTTGGAACAATAGGCCAGAGATACTAGTATTGAGTGGAGTTAGAAGTTCGAGGGAGGACTAATTTTTGTAAGTCATCAGTTCATATTAAATAATTTCTGGTTACAATAAACTATTGCCTCTTTATAAAATGATGTAATTTCAAGGGTGAAGAAAACAAAAATATGATTATGGAGGACCTCTGTTAGGTAGAAGGGCATAATTAAGATTTTAGTCAAGGCATCAGGCAATTACATATATTTAAAAAACCATAAGAACTCAGGATATAGAACCTAGTGTATTTGACAAAATTTTTCATTTAGTGATTACAAAAATGATCTGTCAAACTTATAAAGAGAAATCTTCTGAGAGAAGGAAGCCTTTGAGAAGAAGGGAAGAGAGCCAGGGAGAATACCCTTTACCCCTACATGAAATGGGGAGCAGCCCTGGGACATAGAACACAGAGTTGTTCTGCGCACTGAACTAGATTCTCGAAGCAGTAAAAACTGTCATTATTCCACAAAAGGCTCAGAACTGCAAATCATGTATAAGACTTGAAGCTGAGGGGAAAAAAATGTTTCTATTTTAGAATTATAAAATATCAAAACTGAGAAGATGTGGGAGGGGCAACTGAGGACATGGTTCCCTGGTGTCCAGATGAACATCAAGCTCATTAATTATGTTTTTCCTTCTACAAAAGTTTCCCCTGCCTCAGGCTAAGCAGGCTCCTCGCCCAAGGTGACACTGAAGTGAATGGAGAAGCCAGCTACAATCAAAGAGCTGTCAAGGATTTGCTATTGGAGTTGACATTGCCTCAATAACTAACCATCTCTGAAAAGAGTTATTGATAACTTTAGAAATCACAGCTAAAAATTAAGTCGCAGTGTTCTTCCAGGATAGAGAGTTTAACCATATCTACTCATTATACAAAAAAAATGAATAATTCATGAAATACACAAAAGGTATCAGCACTGAAGTCTTTGAGAGTGAAATATCCCCAATAAATGCATTACGTGTCCATTTCTATTTGGCTGGGTCTGCTTTCACGCACTTGGCAAATGCTGACTCTGAACCTGCAAAGGGTCAGACACTATGCTAAGAGCTAGGGAGCATGGAGGGAAAAAGGTCAGTGTCTCCTTTATACAAATCAGCAGATGTATAAACCAGTGTGATCAGATTGTTGAGCTAGCAGAGCACACGGTTTGTTATTCTATTGTTTGGGATTGGTCTTAATATTGATTTGACAGACAATTTCTGCAGCGTGGTCTGCGTGACTCCTGGTCCCATATACTTGGCATATGCAGTTACTAGTACTCAGCCCCCACCCACAGACTGAGCTGTATCTCCCAATACCTGGGATAATAAAGGGCCCAACTAAATCAGTTTCTTCAGATTAGCCATGCCATTGATTCGACCCTGCCTTGACAATCCACTTCCTGGTAAGTCTTGTTTTCCTGAGTTTGAGTTCCCTCACCTGTCCTTCAGCTCATTATTTGGTGTGCCCTATCACTGAACCATCTGGACAGGCCATCCAACCCCCAGAATCATATACCTATTTGATGTTTGATAAAGTATGGTTAATAAACAGCTGCACCAGAATCGCCCAGAGTGTGTTTTGGGGTGGATTGTCAAATATATATATATATACACACACACACACACACTAGTGGCCCAGTGCACGGATTTGGGCACATTGAAAGGAAATTAATTAGAAGGTGGCCGGTGGGGTTGGACTGGGTGAGACAGACCGGACATGCCCTGGAGTCAACCTCCCCTGGTCCCTCCCCTGCTGGCCACACCTGGGGCAGCGCCGTGGCTCGAAGGGTGTCTGCAGAGTGAGCGGGTACCTCCGACAGGTGGGGTCCCTCTGCCTGGCCTGCAGGGATAGAGCCGAAACAGGCTCTCCAACATCCTCCGAGGGGTCCTGGAGTTGCTGTCACCACTCAGTAGCTCCTGTGTTGAGCATCTGCCCCTGGTGGTCAGTGTGCCGCATACCTACCAGCCAGTCGGTCGGTTGGAAGGTCGCTTAGCCATATATATATATATATATATATATATATATATATATATATATATATATATATATATATATATATATATATATCCTGACTGGGAATCTAACCGTGACCTTCTGGTTCATGGGTCGACACTGAACCATGCTGGCCAGGCCAGAGTTTGAATTTTATGAAGTGCCCTAAGGATGGTTTTTACACTTCACAGGATCCATATTCTTTGGGGTTTCCTACTACCTCCAAATTTTCTTCTTCCTCAGTCTTTTTTCCTGGTTCTTTTGTATCTGCAAAGTCATTGCAAATACTTCATAAAAATACGTTGTAAAAACACAGGACTCAATCCTTGGAATTCCTCTCCTTTCTATCTGTATTTGTTTCCATGCACTTTCATGGTTTTAAACACCACCTGATCACTGCTAAATTTATTGCTCTAGCTTGGACATGTCCCTTGAAATCTGACTGCCTACTTAACACCTCTCTTGAATGTCTAATAGCCATCTAACACATAACATCTAAAACTGAGTTCCTGATCTTCATCTCCAAACCCACTTTTATTGTTGACCTCTTCCTTGCTCAGCATTGACAATGCCACAACCCAGGTAGTTACGCCCAAGTGTAGCATCATCTTTTGCTTCTAACTCCCTCCTTCTCCTCTACTCCCCAGATCCTTCTCTGCTTTATTTTTTCCATAGTCCTTGTCACCTTATAATATAACATATAATTTATTTACTTTGCTAGATGTAAGCCATCCATAGCCCCATTAGAAAAACTAAGATCATTGTTTAATTTTTTTCTCACTGTTATATCTTCACTTCCCAGAGTAATGCTTGATACATAGTTGGCACTGAGGAAATATTTGCTGAATAAAGGAAACAGGGCTTAACACATAGTAGGTATCCGATAAATATTTGGTGTACAAGTAAATGAATTTTCACCTGATCATTTTTGGAATATTTTTTGCAACCTCCCAAATTCCTGAGCAGTGCCCCCTACCCTGAAACTTTAGGATTACCCGCAGCCTATCTTATTTATTTTCCTTCCTAACTCCAAATCCCAGAGTGGGAGCCTATGAGAGAGTGAATGTCAACATGATCTCAATTTACCTGCTAGGCAGCAAGAGGAAGGTAAACATTGTCAGCATCACTTATCACCATCATTATCAAGGTATTGATAAGATAATATCCAGTTGGAAAATTTTGCCATAACAAAACATGGGTGTTTGACCCAAGGGTGGAATATCTAACTAATTTTGAAAGATCTATTTGAATCAGTAGACATTTAGTCTAAGCAATAGGTTCAAAACTGGCAGATTTTGGACTGGGTATATACTTGGTTGGCCCACACTGTCCTTTAATTATTCTGGCGCAATACCAATATTTAAATATGAGGAGTTAGCATGTAAAAATCCAGATCTCCAGTTTATTCTGAATGACAGATCTGCTGAGGCTGAGCCTGCACATTTCTGCACAAAAGTCATCAGCAGATCTACACACTGCTCTCTCCCGCGCAGTGCTCTCTCCAGGCTGCCGCAGTTGCTATCTTGCCGGATTCACTAATACACATTACTTCTATGGTCTCTATGGCTCTTGCATTGGCAACTACGACTCGGGAGCCCAGATTTTTGCAAAGAGAACTAGTACTTAAGGCCCAGACTTCTTAGTGCTATGAAACAAATCAGGAAATATATTGACTAAAGCAGTACACCTCTGGGAGAAGTCCATAGGCTAACTGCTCTCTCGTTTGGGCTTATGACTTTTTAAATTAAATCAAACAGAAACACTATACACTCTAATGAACTCTCATTGATGACATTCTGTGAGAAAAGAAACCAACAAAAAAAAAACCCCACTTCTTTTGATTTTATCCAAAACGAGGATTCAGAAGGCGGGAAAATGCCTCCCATCACTTTGAAAGGAATTTGCAGTGAAAAATCCTATTTCTCTTACATTCAGCACACAGCATGCATCTGGTGACAGATGGTCATTCCAAGTGCCGTGGTCTGTCTCAATATATAATGAAAAATATATAAACCTTCTGTTGCACAGCAGAGGCGTGAGGCTTAAACACCTGTTTCAAATTACTCTGATACCATAAACATTCTTGGAAATTGGAAAGGCCTGTGTTTTAAGAAAGTGAGAGATGCCACAGCCAACTACACTAAATTGAGTAGGCTTGGGTCCAGTGAGCAGTAAAAAAAGAAAATTATGCCTGCAGCTACTGGCAAACAGCTGAGGGTAATAATAATATTACTGAGTGGGAATATAGTTAAAATCTATTGCTGCAGAAATGCTGTATATTATCAAAGGTGTACTTAAACTAATGCTGTATATTTTATTTTTCCTCTCTTTTCTTTTCAGTGTGTTACCTCTGGAATGTTTCTGGGGGAGGGGGAAATGTTAAGGTGGTTATGTTTTGATGTTATAATTAATAGAAAGGTTAGTAACACGATTATTATTCCTTCCATTGTCCACCAAATGATTGGTTGCCAATATGACATCAAGAATTTGAACCACTAACATTTCAGCTCATCTAGAAATTCCATCTGAAGAAGAGATCTGAGTTCTTGGCAGTCTACAATGAAGTTGTCACTGCACATGCCTGATTCCTTCAGGGAAACATCTGCCTATTTGAAGCTCTCATAAGGAAGCACTGTCAAATTACCGACAGGCCACACATCATCCAATCATTAGCCTGGAAGCTGGCTCGCCAATGGCATCAATGCCCTGACAAACAGATGTTGTCCCGGGTACCTATCTCAAAAAGAGGCCCCATGTTCTGAAACAGACATGTTCTGCCTTCCACCCTTGTGGGTATACATTAGTCATTTAATAAACTTTTCTTTTTTTGATGTGTGAAAATGAGAGGTAGTTTTCAGTTTATTGATTGACTGATTAGAGCATTTTAAAAGCAGACTTATCTTTGGACTAATTATGCAATTGAGCCTGACTTCGAGATTGGAGGGTTGCAAATAGCTTGTCAGAATGCACGTCAATTGACATTGCCTTTTACATTCATGACAGAGTTATATGAACACTGTAATCAGAGATCTGCCAAAATACACAAAAATAAATTCAGTATTAATAACTGAACACTGGAAACCCACTTTATTTCCCATGTGTAAAACTTAGGGCTGATTATCATCACCATGAATCAGGTTGGACAAATTATTTCAATCCTGTTCCACTAGGCGAATATTTGTAGAAATGATACTCACTAGGTCATGGCAATTTCAAATGAATCAAAGTGGTATTTACCAAACTCTATTAGGATCAAAGCATTGTACTTGACTCTTGGGGGGCCAAAAATACAATTTCTGCCCTTATAGACATTACTTCTAAGCAAATAAGGGTTATATTTATGAATTAAACCTCTTTAGGGGCTTACTAAAAGTTGAACCCATAGTATGAATTTTTGTTTCAACATTTAAAACATTTTTTGCTCTTCTGGGTACAGTGACTTCAGTTTAGGTATTTACCATGGTCCAGCGTTGGACATACCGTTGGAGGCTGTCCTACAATACAGCCTCTAACAAAACTAGGCTGTCCCAAACCCCTGGTAATAGAATTACCTTTATACCAAGAAGGTTGGGAAAGCACCCAAATTGGCATGTGGTATATGCCTAAGACAACTTTGCGGAGTTCGTGCTGTGAGACCCAAACTTCCGATGAGGTTGTCTAAAATGAAAAAGCACGTCAGCAGGGCCTCTGGTGGATCCATGTGCGCTAAATGTGTCTATGACAGGATCAAGGGTGCTTTCTTTATTGAGGAGCAAAAAATCGTTGTCAAAGTGTTGAAGGCACAAGCACAGAGTCAGAAAGCTAAATAAATTTAAAAATGAAGGTTTTTTTTGAGTAATAAAAACAAAAGTCTCAAAAAAAACACTTTTGCTCATTTTTACTTGTGTTTTTTTCTTTCAAAATTTTGTGTGGTTTTTAAAAAATCAGACTATCGGAAAGATGTAAAATGAAACAGAGCCCCTCTCAACTCTGCATTCACTTCCCAGAGATAAGTAGTGAATAGACTGGGGTGGGGCCACAACATTAGTAACAAAGAAACAGAATTTCCAGAGGATGAGGCCCAGAAATCAAGATTTTAAAAAATTCCCAGGTAATTCTAATGTGCAGCCAAGGTTGAGAACCACTGATCTATAGATATAGTATTTCCAAAGGTCGCTTCAATAATAGATCCATTACAAATCATTTCACTTCCACATTCCACTCCAAGGGCGGGTTCCTGCCTGAAACCTCACCCTGAGGGCAGGTTCCTGCCTGAAACCTCATCCTCCAGGAAACAGCTGGGGGAGGGCACAGCCCTTTCCAAGACGACCCCTGCAGGACTGACTTCCTTCTGGTTGGTCGCAGTTCTGGCCGTGATGTTACACCCAGGGTTTTTATATAAGTAGATTCCACTGAATGGATATACCATATTTATTTAAATACTCTCTTACTGGTGGTAATTTGTTCACTACAATGCTGCAGTGATTTTTTTTAAAAAATGACATTCTAATTTCATTACTTAAAAATGGAATGAGTTTCACAGAGAAATGGGAAATTGCCCAAGCTTCTATAAGTGAGCAGGGGCCAGAAAAACTACCTCCATATTTACTTCAACTAGCCTCATTCTTAGCATCAAGACAGGCCCATAGAAATTACTCCCAAATTTCATGTATGCCCTGTCTTTGAAGATCTTATCCTACTTGTATCTATAAAGTGGGGAATCTAATGGTTATTTGAGACAGGAGTATATGAAGGTTTTGTAAAGTTTGTTCTCTGGATTGCGCCTCTCCGTCTCTCACACACATTTCAAATATATTTGTGGAATATTTTTATTTTAATTGCATTACATATTTTTGTTCCTAAACCACTTGTATGTCCTGTTGGTGCTGAGAAAACCTAAAAGACGATGAAAGTAGTCTGCCTCACAAATCTTTGGATATGGTAAAATTCTTATGACAATCTGGTCATGACAGCATGGATGTAGCCAGGCCAGTTCCAAAATAAACATTTAAATAAAAATCAGAAAATATGAAAATACCTCTCTTCAATTCCACAATGACCTTTCAATTTGAAAGCCTGCTTTTAAACTAAATTTTCTGATAGTTATAGGAGAAATATTATGAGGAGATATTGGGAATAATTAGCTTGCCATTGTTTTGAACTCAGTGGCTTTAATTCAATGACTTGTTTTGAAAGGTCTTCCTTTGTTATCTCATGATATTCAGGCATCCTATCTAATAAAGAGGGAATATGCTAATTGACCCTCATGCTGTCACAAAGATGGCAGTGCCCACAGCCAATAAGGAGGGAATATGCCAATTGACTTCCCTGCCCTCAAAGATGGCAGCACCCACAGCCAATAAGGAGGGAATATGCTAATTTCTGTCCTGCCCTCAAAGATTGTGGCACTCACAGCCAATAAGGAATATGCTATTTGACTGCCATGCCCTCAAAGATGGCAGCGCCCAGTCCCCTCAGCCTCGCTGGGGTGGCAGGCACATGGCAAGGCTGTTCATTTCTACACTGCTAAAAAGTCTCCCAGTCCTTGCCCTAACCAGTTTGGCTCAGTGGATAGAGCGTTGGCCTGCAGACTGAAAGGTCCCAGGTTTGATTCCAGTCAAGGGCATGTACCTTGGTTGTGGGCACATCCCCAGTAGGGGGTGTGCAGGAGGCAGCTGATCAAAGTTTCTCTCTTATCAATGTTTCTAACTCTCTATCCCTCTCCTGTCCTCTCTGTAAAAAATCAATAAAATATATTTTTTAAAAAGTCCCCCAATCCCCTCAGCTCCCCAGCCACCCAGAGCTGGCCCGAGGCAAAGGCAAGCCTCGGATGGTGGCTGCCCAGCTGCCCAGGGCCGCCTGAGGCTCAGGTAACCAAGGCTGGCTGAGGCTTGCGCTGTTGGCAGTGGCAGCAGCAGAGGTGTGATGGGGGCGTCACCTTCCCCTGATGGCTAGGCCACCTCCCGCCCCTGAGGGTTCCCGGACTGTGAGAGGGGGCAGGCGGGTTGAGGGACCACCCCCTCCAATGCATGAATTTTCATGCACCGGGCCTCTAGTCTTATAATACTCAGCTTGCACTCCTCCCCAGTTTATAATGTTAATCAGACAAATTCATTGAGAGAGGGCATTTGTCACTCCTGTGAGATCTCCCTCTATTAATCAAAGTGCAATCGCACTCCCACATATAGTAAGCATCCTCTGGCGTTAATTAGATCCTATGAACCCCAAATTTTAGCTGCATGTTAATACATAGATAACTCACTGAGTCATAGCAACTTTTCTTTCACAAATGCACTACATCTAAAACACTAGAGAAAATCCTTAAACTTTTTAATAGGCCACTATATATATAATATCATATATATATTATATTATATATATATAATAATATCCAAAATAATAAAAGAGAAACATGCAAATTAACCAGCCCTCTGCTATGCTCAAGCCATGCCCACAAGCCAATCAGGAGCGAGTATGCAAATTAACCCAACTAAGATGGCAGCAGCCACAGAGCTGGAGCAAGCAGGAGGCTTGGGTTGCCCCCGGCGATGGAGGAAGCCAAGCTTCCCACATGCCTGGCCAGCCCTGGCCTCCGCTCAAGGCTACAAAGTTTCAATTATAGAAGATAAATAAATCCCAGGGGAAAAAAAGCAGAGGCTGGGAGCTTGAGTCACCGGGGGGCATGGCCAGCCTGAAAATGGCCATCAGGCCCTCACCCAAGCTGGCCATACCCCCATGGGGTGAGGGTCCCCGCTGGGGGGCTTGGCCAGCCTGAAAACAGCCATCAGCCCCTCACCCAGGCTGGCCAGGTACCCCAGTGGGACCCCCACCCTGATCCGGGACACCCTTCAGGGCAAACCAGCTGGCCCCCACTCATGCATCAGGCCTCTATCCTATATAATAAAAGGGTAATATGCAAATTGACCCTAACAGCAGGATGATTGGGAATGACTGGTCACTATGACACACACTGACCACCAGGAGGCAGACACTCAATGCAGAAGCTGCCCCCTGGTGGTCAGTGCGCTCCCACAAGGGGAGCTCTGCTCAGCCATAAGCCAGGCTGACAGCTGCCAGCACAGCTGTGGTGGGAGCCTCTCCTGCCTCCTCAGCAGCACTAAGGATGTCCGACTGCAGCTTAGGCCTGCTCTCGCTGGCAAGTGGACATCCCCTGAGGGCTCCCGGGCTGCCAGAGTGATGTCTGACTGCCAGCTTAGGCCCGATCCCCCAGGGAGCAGGCCTAAGCCAGCAGGTGGACATCTCCCGAGGGGTCCCATACTGTGAGAGGGCACAGGCCGGGCTGAGGGACCCCCCCCCCCCCAAGTGCACAAATTTTTGTGCACTGGGCCTCTACCTCATGCTGCAATATACACACATCTTTTCCCACTTATCTGATGATTTCCTTAGGCAAATATGAGATTTGGCTGATTTTTAGTAATCTCCTAAAGATTATTATGCATTTCTTTGGCTTCAGTTAATTTTCTTTATTTTCTAAGTCTCTGATTTTGCTTCAATATCTCCTTCTGTTATATCAATTTGGGGGCTTTATATTTAAGAAGGCTGTATGTCCTTTACAAGTAGTTTGCCTTCACTAGGACATACTTCCTGCCCTGTACATACAGAACAGATCTCTTTGAGCCCCATCAGCTCCCCCCCACCCCCCAACAAAGACTGAACCAATTATTTTACCCAGTGACCTTTGGCAGAGAGGAATTGGGTAGGAACTTTGGTGGAAGTTATAACTCTGCACATAAAAGCAAAATACTATGACCCTTGGCTGCACAACTTTGGCATAAAAAATAAATAAGTATAGCCTGGCCATTGTGGCTCAGTGGTTGAGCATTGACCCAGGAGCCAAGAGGTCACCAATTCAATTCCCAGTCAGGGCACATGCTGGGGTTGCAGGCTCGATCCCCAGTAGAGGGCCTGCAGGAGGCAGCTGACTGATGATGTTTCCCTCTCATCAATGTTTCTATCTTTCTATCCCTCTCCCTTCCTCTCTCTATAAAAATCAATGGAACTGGAGAGCATTATACTAAGTGAAATAAGCCAGGCAGTGAAAGAAAAATACCACATGATCTCACTTATTTATGGATAATAAAGAACATTATAACCTGGTGAACAAAAAGATAGATAAAGAGGAAGAGAAGCATTGAACAGACTGTCAAATTATAGTGGGAAGGCTGGGAAGTGTTGGGGCAGGGGGGCGGTAAGAGATCAACCGAAGGACTTGTATGCATGCATATAAACATAACCAATGGACACAAGACACTGGGTAGGTGGGGGGGGGGGTGGTGAGGGCATGTGCCGGGGGGTAGGGGAGGCTGGGGGAAGGTCAATGAGGAAAAAAAGGAGACATATGTACTACTATTTGTAATACTTTAAACAATAAAAAAAGCAATAAAAACATTTTTTTAAAAAAGAAATAAGTACACATTAGGCGATAAGCAGTGCACCCCCTTTTACAATCTTTCAGACCTCTGCTTATCAACCTGAGCTGCCTATTAGACTCATCTAGTATTAAAATTCTGATGTTTAGGTCATACCTCAGACTAAAACTGCCAAGGTGGTTACAATGTGTAGGCCCATTTGAGAACCAGTGTTTCAGGGTTCAGTAAAGCAGCCATCTGATATAAAAAAAATCTCAAATCTTTGGAAAGGAAGGCTGTACACCCACAGTAATTAGTCCAGACCTTTCAGCAAGGAAGGTGGAATTTCATTAGCATTGTTTAAATGCCTGTGACATGACAGAATCTGAGGATACATTGCTTCACTGGCTCCTACATAGTCCTTGAAGAAGATCTCTGGTCTCCATTTGATAAATTAAAAGGCTGAGGCTCTGCTAACTTGCCCAAAGCTGCCAGAACTAAGATCCTATCCCAGGACTAGGACGCTTTTTTGGGCTACACGATGCTTCTTCCACTGTTATCACAAAGAGGAGGGTGAACACCAGTCGCCACTGCAGGTCTTATTTCATTTCAGGCCTCCTAAGGACTCACCCCTCTTATTGGGTTTCATATCTGGCTCCTGAAAATTCCCCAGGAAGGGAGATGAAGAAGTGAGAGGGTTCTAAACACACAGAGAATTCTATTTTACTCAGAGCGGCCATTCAATCAACCTGGCTCTGTATCTCTGACATTCTGATAACAGAAAACAATTCCTTTCTCTGGCAGGCTTCCTGGCACATCAGTACCAAGTTTCTCATGGCACGTCCGCTTCAATTCCAATTTTACCCGTGGACACATGCACCTCAGCGTGGTCAGCTCAGCAGCATATCCGTGATGGCACAATTTAACAGCCTTTAGAAGTGAGCTGGATGAAAAGGATTCCTAAATGCTTCTCAGCACATCCATGAGTCATCTGCTTTCAGTGGAGTGGTATTTTAGAATCACCCACTCAAGTTGACACCAATTCTGAATGGCGAGGTCTCACCCTTCTTATGAAGATAAGTTTCAATGCCATTAGTCTCTTTAATGCAGGCTTAGTAGCAATGAAACTATTTCTGCTGCTGCCTGGCATGGACAGATAGAAAGGTATTTTTCTTTAAAAAAAAATACTAGAAATCATTTTAAAGCTGTAGCCCCACAGTTTAACAAAGCTCAGTAAGCTATATACCTTAACTATATCACTCTGGCTTCTCACATAATTGTTTTTGTAGATCTAAGACTTAAAATTATTTTTTCAATATTCAGCAAAAGCCAATAGAGACTGCCTATAATCTTTTATCCTTTCATTTATACATTGGGGATAATACTATATATACTTCACAGATTTATTGTAAAGATTAAATGAAGGGTGGGAGAAATTAGGGGTGACTCAGTAAATTGTGTGGCACTTAGCAAAATTCAATGCATATTAGAATTATTCCCTCAATGTTTTATAACGTTCTGAAGTTTCCATATTTAAATAACCTAAGAGCACATTTCAGTCAGAAAAGGGATTTCAGTAAACTTCCCCTCCTTGTACATTGGATAGCCACTTCTGCCAAACAATGAAAGATATGCAATCCACTATTTTTCCCTTTATCCTGGCTACCAGGATTCATCCTGTTGTTTGTGCTAAATTGCTTTTTCTTGGATCAGATAGAGGTTATTTTCTTTTTCTATTCATCTAAATATGCCTACCCCTCTTTTCAAAGGAATACAAAGCAGCATACTACAGAAGCATGAATTTAATAAGACAAAAATAAAAGAATCTATACCAAATAAATCAATACAATTTGTTAAGGAAAAATATGCATTTCTTGTCCTTGAGCTCCGAGAAATAAGAGCCATAGGGGATTAATATGAGAGAAACTGAACCTTGACCAGTTTACTATGTAAATGGAATGATGGATAGACAGATGGGTACATAGACAGATAGACAGAGTCCCTTCTTCCTACCTTGGCTTTTATCTTTTATTTAGTATTAAAAATTTGATTTATAATGTCAATAATTTTATTGTAAACTGCCTCAATCCTTTTGGAAAATTTTATAGTGCCCCCCAAAAATGTACACACACTTTGAATAATTATAAAGACAGTGTTTATTAAAATGCATTTCATTTTCAAAATTGAGGTATCAGCTTTTAAAGTGTATATACATTTTGGGGGGATACACACACACTATACACACACACACACACACACACACACACACACACACACATATATATATATCTTACCCAATAATACACAAAGATGTAAATTGACCATACCTTTGCTACGCTAACCAGCCAATCAGGAGAGTATGCAAATTAACCCAACAAAGATGGCAGTTAATTTGCATACATAGGCTCCAAGCGGCGGAGCGAAGACTGATGGCCCCGGGGCCAGCTCTGGCCAAAGCCCGGCCAGAGTGAAGGCCTGGGTCCCGGGTGCCAGAGGCAAACCGGTGCCAGCAGCCAAGGGAAGGGAAGGCCTATTGCACGAATCTCTTCATGCAACAGGCCTTTGGTACATGTATACACACATTAGAGGCCCAATGCACAAAATTCGTGCAAGAGTAGGCCTTCCTTCCCCTGGCTGCCAGCACCAGCTTCCCTCTGGCACCCGGGACCCGGGCTTCCCTTCGGCCATCAGCAGGCACTTGGGACCCGGGCTTCCCTCTCAGGCCCAGCTTCATCTGGAAGGTCATCTGGAAGGACGTCCGGAAGGACATCTGGTCTAATTAGCATATTATGCTTTCATTATTATAGATATAAATATATATGAATATAAGTGAAATGCATGCTAAAAAATGTTCTCTCTCTGTTCCTTATTTTCATTTCAACATCACAGAATGAGAAACCAACCCAATTCCATCTGTTCAACAAATACTATGTGCTAGGCTTTATCCTGGGAAATAGGAAAAGGTCTCCTGAGGATGGGGTACACCAATAGCTAGAGTTGTGCCAAAGATTAATCCTCTCAGTCTTTGCATGGCTAGGATGGGCTCAGAAGAAGCTGGAGCAGTCTAGGGTCACATATCCTGCCATTGTGCACTAGACGTCTCTACTTGGTGTTTAACTGGCATGCAAACTACTACCTAATTTATCTTCATATGCTATTCAAGTACAGTCAACCCTCATTATTCAATAAGGCTTTATTTGCAAGTTTTCCTACTCACTAAAGTTTATCTCTAACACCAAAATCAATACTCCCAGATTTTTATGGTCATTCATAGACATGTACAGGGCAGTGAAAATTTTGAGTCACCTGATATGAACATTCCAGACTGAGAGTCTGCTTTCATATTTCAGCTCATACTGTAAACAACTGTCCTTCCTGTGATCTTTTTAGTGTCACATCTTTCACACTCTTGTGCTTTTTGTTGGTGATTTGTTATTTAATATGGCCCCCAACCACTATATCAAAGTACTGTCTAATGTTCCTAACTGCAATATGCTTTACAGAGGGAAAATTATATCAGAAAAACTTCATTTATGAATTATAATGCTAAACTCTTTTATCCTTTCATTTGAACAATATATATTAAATAAAGTGTCTCTAACAAAAACATACATGTAACAAGGTTATCTATTGATGAGTTGGTAAGAATACTGGAACCAGAGGCTTATAGAAACCCAACCCTGTATTTTCTGTAGGAGCAATGGGTTAGTATTTGCTAAGTCGGCATTCACAGTGCCTTTATAGAACACTGGAGGCCTAGTGCACAACATTCGTGCACAGGGTGTGTGTGTGGGGGGGGGGGCGGTCCCCTCAGCCCGGCCTGCGCACTCTCACAGTCCAGGACCCCTCGGGGGATATCCGCCCTGTGGGAGTGCACTGTCCACCAGGGGCAGCTCCTGCATTGAGTGTCTGCCCTCTGGTGGTCAGTGCATGTCATAGCAACCAGTCGTTCCACCATTCAGTCGATTTGCATATAGGGTTTTATTATATAGGATAACTAACATGGATAAAAAGAACCAACTGAATTATTTCTTAGATGTGCTATCATGCAAAAAAAAGTTTTTGAAGAACTGTTCTGGATGAGAAAAGACAGGCAACAAGCACATAAAAGCATTAATAAACAAAGTAGTTTCAAATATTAGATCCCATAAGGAAAATTAAATGGTGTAAAGAGAGAGAAGGTTACTGGGAGGAATAAGGCCACTTAAAAGTAAATGGTTGGAAAACTCTTCTTGGATGAGGTAGAAGTTGTGCTGAGCCATGAATGTAGAAAAAGCCAGCTTTGAACAGAGAGAGAAGAGGCAGAGGATTCCAGGTGGAGATCGTAAGCATAAAAACCCTAAATAATGATTAACTTTATTCCAAGAACAGAAAGGCCCAGTGTGGTTGGAGCACAGGTTGGGGGAGAGTTGATGGGAGGAGCAGGAGGCAGAGGCCAGATCATAGAAGGCCTTTTGGGCCATGATAAGGAGTTTGTATTTTAAATATAAATAGGAGCTATTTGAGAACTCTAAGCAAGCAAATTACATGATCTATTAAACATTTTTAAAAGCTCCCTTTGGCTGCTATAAGAAAAATGAATTGTAGCCAGGCCATGAAGAAAACAAAGATAGCTGACAAGAGGCTATGGCAAGATCCAGACGAGAGATGCTGGTGTCATGACTAGGACAATAGCACTAGGGGTGGAGAGACATGAGTGAATGCAGGATGCTGACAGCCCTTTGAGGGTAAGGAAAAGACAGCCTTGATGGCTTGAGCCATTTAACAGAGTGGTAGTTTGGGAAAGAATAATTCTGGATGAAAGAAATCATGAATTCTGCTGGGGATGTCTGGAATGCAGCTTGAGATATGACTCTAAAGTGTTCAGTAATAAAGACAGAGCTGGAAATATAAATCTGGTCATTATTAGCATAAAGGTGGCATTTAAAGATTTGGTACTGAATGCAATTGTCCAGAAAGAGGAGCAGAGGACTGAACAACAAAATCCTGGATCAAACTAAATTAAGCACAAAAGTATTAAGCACAAGGAGAAAGGAAAGTCCGAGGGAAAACACACACACACACACACACACACACACACACACACACATATCCAGATGAAGGAAGAATGCAATTAGGGTATAAAATATATTAATTCTCTCACAGGTATTAGAAGAGTCCTAGAATGATATCAATTCAGTCCTCTGTATTATGAAAGTTTTACTGGAAAACAGAATGACCACTACATTAGCATACTGTTATCCGTGTTATGATCATTATTTGCTTAATCAATCCCTACTGGTATTAAATATTTGCCTCCATTATTATGATAAATCTGCTCTTAGAATTTTATACTGGGGCGATTTTTGTTATTTTCTTAAGCCAACAAATATACAAAATGAATGCATGTTCTTTTGCTGCAGACAAATCACTCAGTGCCACAAACTGCTAGAGACCTGTGACTCCCAGGCAATAGAAAGGAGCATAGCAAGTAAGGTCATTCTTCGGGACACAGCGGTGGCCCATGTTTGGTGCCCCTATGCTTGACTTTCCTAATTGTTTTTGGCAGCTGAGGTTACCTATTTCTATATTAGCAATAAAATACAGGCGCATGGCCACAGTTTTGGCATATGTTTGACATTTATTTTGATATTAAATTATCTTAATTATTCAACAGCCTGTCAATTCCTCAAGGGTAGGATTTCTGTAGAAGACACTATTCCGAACTTGCCATCACAGGTGGGCAAGCACAACAAACCTAATGAATGTTTTGTTTGTTTGTTATTCTTATTATCATCTTACAACAGACCTTAGGGGTTTTTTATTCATTTTAAATCATTTGTTGTTATGAACAATGGAAAACTAGGCTTGCTGCCATTAACTTGCAGGCCTGGCTCAGAGCTTGATAAAGATAAATGTAACACCTCACAAAGCATTATTTTACTTCATACTGGAACCTACTTGAACCTGGGCTGACTACCTTCTGAAATGAAAACCTTCCCTCCCCTCTGCCAGCACCCTCTGGGACCTCACTGCCACCCACCTCCACCCCATACAAACTCAGTTTTACACTGAGAAGCTCCAGATCCTCCTTCTTCCCATTCTTTTCATTTATATCAGGGCCAGAGTCTAACCTAACTTTCTATCCTCAGTATCCAGAAAAGTAGCCAGTGAATTGAAGGTTCTCATAAAATGTTGAAATAAAATGATACCTTCAATGTACAATTGCCCTGAGTTCTAAGATCTTTTGTTTTGATGCAGAACCTCTTACTCTTTCATTTTAATCAGTTAATTTATAATTTGGGGGTGTGTTTTTTTTTTTAATCCTCACCCAAAGGTATTTTTCCATTGATTTTTTAGAGTGAGTAGAAGGGAGGAGGAGGAGGAGAGAAAAACATCTAAGAGAGAAACATCTATGTGAGAGAGACACACCGATTAGTTGCCTCCTGCATGAGCCCCTACCGGGATCAAGTCTGCAACTGAGGTATGTGCCCTTGACCACAATTGAACCCAGGACCCTTCAGTCCAATGGCCGATGTTCTATCCATTGAGCCAAACTGGCCAGGGCAGTTTTTTTGTTTGTTTTTTAGGTCAGTATACAGGTGTGGGCAAAAGTAGGTTTGCAGTTGTGAGTGCACAGTTTATTCTTGTATTATTATTTATTAATTACTGTGTTACTTGTTTGTATTACAACTGTAAACTTACATTTGCCTACCCCATGTTTTGTAGCATCTTCTGTAGACAAGACCCTAAGTTTGGAAGAGTAGCTTTTACAAAAATCTTATCCATGAGGAATTGACTGGCCAATTGGCTGTTGAATAATTTAGATAATTTAAAAATATCAAAATAAGTGCCACAAATATAGAATATATCTAAAAATATCAAAGCAACATAAAGAAAAGAGAAATCAGCATGTGCAGGAGTCACTGGGGAACATTTCTTTAAAAAGGCAGAATTTAAGCTAAATATCAAAGCTAGGACATAAAAGAAGGACATGGAATATCTTCCTAAATAACAAATGTAAGCAAAGGTCCAGACCTGGGAATGCATTGTAAATTTCAAGGACTAATGAATAGGACAATTTGTGGAAGTAAAAGATCAGTGTCCAAGAAAACAAAATAGAAAAGGCGAAATGAGAAACACAAGTTGGGCCCACGTCCTAGAAAATTGCTGCTGTTCATGCTACGTTGAAAATCTTTTTTAAAAGCAGCAAGAAGCAACCAAAAGCTTTGTAATTATTAAAGAGGAGAAAAATCAATTGGTAAGGAGGTGTTCAGATGAATTGCAAGAAAGAAGTTATTACTAAAGGCAGTGAATCCAGTGAGACTATGGTTCACATAACAGAAGAATTAGGAATTGTGAAAACTGGTAGGATATATCGACTAATTAAATATGGCTGAAGGAAAGGGCCATGAAAAAAGGCAGCATTACTATTTCCAGCTGGGGTAGCTAGGACAATGAAGATCTTACTGACAGATAAAAGGAAGTTAGGACAGATCAAAGGGAAGCTGTTTTTGGAAGGGAAGTATTCTAATTTAGACATTTTGACTCTGGTGGCTATTAAAACACTTCAATAGAGCTGCTACTTAAAAAAAAGACTTTGAAGAAATATCTACTAAGAAGGTAGAGATAAAGGACTGGAGATTAGAACAGAAACTTTTCTGGCCTCCATGGAAGATGCAGGCAATCATTATTGGCCTCATATTATATGTATGTATTGAATGAAGCCCTGATTTTCAGCATTCAATACATTTTGATAATATTTTTAATTAATCTCTAGGATGATTCCATATGGTCCCTTTGATTCCCAATCACACACCCCTCCAAAAAATTCTGACCTCTAAAATACCTTTAAGGACCATTACTGCAATGAATGTTTACCCATCAGAAGCATTACAATAGCTACCACTATAGGGGAAATGTGGCTCCCAAGAGATCAGTGGGCCAGAGAAGACCTGGGTGCTGCTGCTACAGTGTGAACTAGCTGTCTCTTCTTAGGCAAGTGTTAAGTTGCTGGGCCTATTCCTTCCCTGCTATAGTTACACTAGGGCCCCAGTGCACGAATTCATGCACCTTGAAAGGAACTGTGGGCCACGAGGCTGCGGGGGGTACAGGGGCGGGTCTCGGCCCATCCTCCATGCCCCCACCTAGCCCCTCCTGCCACGGCCCCTAGTCCCCTGTCTGCCAGCAGCCCCACTCCTGCCTCCGCTCCCACCTCTGCTGCTCCCACTCGCTGATTGTGCCGGCCCCTATTGCTCCATGCCATCAGTGTCAGCGGGTGCGAGTGGCGGCTGCTGCCCTGATTGCCCCTCAGAAGCAGGGGGAGGTGGAGAAGCCCTCAGGGGCGATCAGGGCCAGCAGCCGCTGCTCGCACCCACTGACAACATGGAGTGATTGGGACCGGTGCTGGGTGCCAGCAGCAGGTGTGAGTGCCTGGCAGAACTGCGGCGTGCGGGAGCAAAGACTTTTCAGTAACCACCACAGGCTCGCCCGGATGACAGCGACCAGTGCCCCACCTTGGTCCGGCGCCCCCACTCACCTGCTCCACTATCCTACCGCAGCCGATGCCCACCATGTTCTGTGCTCTGCCGCCTGCTGCCGACACCCACCATGTTCCACAGGCACCCCTGGTGGTCAGCGAACATCATAGCGACTGGTTGTTTGGTTGTTGTGCTCTTCGGTCTATTTGCATATTAGCCTCTTATTATATAGGATTAAGCCAGATAATGTAGAACATTTTTTTTAGTTCTAAGGCTTGTTTCTACCTAGTTTCTTTGTACTAAAGCAACATTATCATACCTTATAAAGAAAATTATGTGTAAAAGAACAAGGACACAGAGACACGAAAGAGAAGCACTTTACTTAAAGAGCTACATGTCCATCAGGGAAAGCTGCCTCCCCTGCATTGCTTCTAGCATTTTGTGTGTCTCTGATGACTAGTTAAGGTAATCAAAGGGCTGCTCAGATATGCAACTACATGGATGGGTATTAACATTATATTTTAACTAGAGGTCTGGTGCACAAATTCATGCATGGGTGGGGTCCCTCTGGGTGGCCTGCAGGGATTGGGCTGAAATCTGCAGTTCAATGCCGCCTGCAGCTCCTACCTGCTGGAGGCTCCCGCTCATCCCAGCCCCACTGTGCCTGCCGCTAGCTCACACCTAATCAGTCCAAATCTGGAGAGGCTCACGCTGCCATATTAGTGCTCACCAGCCATGAGCCCTGTGTCTGGCACCCTCCAAAGGGGAGTGGCCTGTGGGACTGAGCTGAAACCAGCTCTCTGACATCCCCCGAGGGGTCCTGGATTGTGAGAGGGAGCAGGCCAGGCTGAGGGACCCCACTGGTGCATGATCAGGCCAGGGAGGGACCACAGCAGGGCTCTAGGGTGTGTCCGGCCAATCTCGCTCACTCCTGATTGGCTGGACCCCAGCAGCAAGCTAGCCTACTGGTCGGAGCATCTGCCCACTGGTGATCAGTG
This sequence comes from Myotis lucifugus, assembly GCF_000147115.1. Classification (NCBI taxonomy): domain Eukaryota; kingdom Metazoa; phylum Chordata; class Mammalia; order Chiroptera; family Vespertilionidae; genus Myotis; species Myotis lucifugus. The sequence continues at coordinate 374,245 of NW_005871583.1, read as the reverse complement.
CACATCATAGCGAGCTGGTTGAGCAGCCTTAGCATATCATTAGCATATTATGCTTTGATTGGTTGTTTGGTTCTGCTGTTCAGTCTATTTGCATATTACCCTTTTATTATATAGGATATGTGTGTATTTAATGAGTAAAACTTCATACATGATTTTTTTTCTTAATGTGACAGATTTTCCAAGGAAAATAGTCAATGTATTCTGTATATTTACAACAGAATTGAGAGAATAACCAGAGGAAGGAAACCAATATCCACTGCTAACATTTAATGTTTCTGGTGTGATATATATATATATATATATATATATATATATATATATATATATTCATTCATTCATATATAACCACAATGAAGAGCCATATAAGATGAGTGTCATTCTGGTATTAGATATTTTACAAATAAAGAAGCTGAGTCTAAAATGTTTGAGTAACTTAGTATATAGTAGAAGCAAGATTCAAATGAAGATTTTATTCCCAAAGTCCTTCCATTCCTATATCTCTACTATTAGCCATATTTAAGGAATCACTTAATTTTAAAATGTTCCATAGGAGGCATTAGAAGGCCAACTCTGGTATCCAACTGCTTGGTATCAAATCTCAGCTGCATGGCCTAGGGCAGTGGTCGGCAAACCGCGGCTTGCAAGCCACATGCAGCTCTTTGGCCCCTTGAGTGTGGCTCTTCCACAAAATACCACGTACAGTGCGATTGAAACTTCGTGGCCCATGCCCAGAAGTCGGTTTTCGGCCTGGGTGAGTCTATTTTGAAGAAGTGGCGTTAGAAGAAGTGGGGGTACATTCACTGAGGTCGACCCCTCAGATTGAGGACATTTTTAGCAAAGGCCAGCTTAGGAGTACCCTAATTAAGTTAATAACAATGTACCTACTATATAGTTTAAGTTTAAAAAATTTGGCTCTCAAAAGAAATTTCAATCATTGTACTGTTGATATTTGGCTCTGTTGACTAATGAGTTTGCCGACCACTGGCCTAGGGTAAGTCACTCCACCTCACTAGGCCTCAATTAAAATGGGGATGATGAGCCCTGGCGGGGTGGGTGCCTCAGTTGGTTGAAACATTGTCCTATACACCAAAAGATTATAGGTTCAATTCTAAGTCAGGGCACATACGTAGGTTGTAGGTTCCATCCCCAGTCTCTCTCTCCCACCCCTGTCTAAAACCAATAAAAGCATATCCTCAGATAAGAAATTTTTTAAAAATGGGGATGATTATAATAATACCTACAACATAACGTTGTTTTGAGGGTTAAATATGTTAAAATAAGTAAATAATTTACCTCCCTGTGCCTGGTGTATGTAAATGCTAGCTATTATTATACCAGGCACCTAGCTAGATTTTTATATACATTATTTTATCTAATGTTTACAGCAACCTTTTGAGATAGTCAGCATTATCACCCCCATCTTACTGATGAGCAAATTGAAGCTCAAATAAACCAAATAACTGGCCTAAGAAAATACCACAGTATATGACAGAGATTGGATTTTAATCTATATTTTCATAAATCCAAAGTCTCCATTCCTTCCAGTAAACTATAATTAAAACAGATTTGCTTGTCAGGGTAATTAATGGTAGGTGCCACAATAGAAAACCCAAAATTTCAGAGGCTTAAGTAGAAGTTCATTGCCATTGTATAGCCTAATGACGTGAAATAGGTGGCCTTCCTCCAGTCTGAAGCTATACCATATGGAACACATGGACTCCAGAACTGCCAAGGCATGGCACAAGGGAGATGGGGAAGGTGCCCAGCCTCTAAATGACTCAGCCCAGATTCACACAAAAACACCTGCATAAAACCCACTCTATGTAAAAACCTACTAATCCAAATTAGTCACATGGCCCCAAATGACTGCAAGGGAGGCTGGGAAATGCAGGGAAGCATATGGATATTTGATGAGCTTTGTCTCTGCCAAAATAAATTAGAATAAACTATTGCTTAAAATAAATATTTGGATTCTTATATCTCTTCTTTAAAGAGTTTTTATATTTTGGAGAAACACATTATACCATAATTTTGAGGCAAACCTACTATAATGAACACCTATTATTTAATCTGCTCAACAAAACTTCCCCCTTTGCTAGAAATGTTCCCTAAAACAAAATAAGAAAGTGAGTGTCTTTTTAGTTTGATGTACTTCCAATTATTTGTTTTTGTTTTTACTTCCCTTGCCTTTGGAGTAAATTTCACAAAAACCTCTATGAGACCAAGCTCCATAAGTTTAGAACCTATGCTTTCTTCTATGTATTTTATTCTTTTAGGTCTTATACTTAAGTAAAGCTTCTGCACAGCAAAATAATCCATCAAACAAACAAAATAACCAATCATATGGGTGAAGATATTTGCAAACAATACCTTTGATAAATGGCTAATATTCACCATATATAAACAACTCATATACATCAACAACCACAAAACAAACTAATGAAAAAGTGACAGAGAACTTGAACAGACACTTTTCCCAAGAATATATATAAATGGCCAATACATATATGAAAAGATGCTCAACCTAACTGGGTATAAAGGAAATGCAAATCAAGACCACAATGAGTCCTAGCTGGTTTGGCTCAGTGATAGAGCATCAGCCTGCGGACTGAAAGGTCCCTGATTTGATTCCAGTCAAGGGCACATGCCTGGCTTGCGGGCTTGATCCCTAATCTGGGGCATGCAGGAGGCAGCCGATCAATGATTCTCTCTTATCATTGATGTTTCTATCTATCTCTCCCTCTCCCTTCCTCTCTGAAATCAATATATATCTTTTTAAAAAAGCATTAAGATACTACCTCACACCTGTTAAAAAGGTATTATCAATATGACAAGAAATAACAAGTGTTGGAGAGGTTGTGGAGAAAAAGGAACCCTCTAACAATGCTGGGAATGTAGATTGATACAGCCACTTTGAAAATCAATATGGAGGTTCCTCAAAAAATTCAAAATAGAGTTACCTTATGAGCCAGCAACCCCCTCCCCCCAATCTTTTGGTTATCTACCTGAAAATTTTAAAAACAGTAATTTGAAAAGATATATGCACTCCTATGTTCATTGCAGCATTGTTTACAGTAGCCAAGACATGGAAACAACTGAAGTATCCCATGATAGACGTGATATATATGAAAACTGCTTAGCCATAAGAAAAGATAAAATACCACCATTTGCATCGACATGATGAATCTTGAGAATATCATGCTTAGCTAAATAAATCAGAGAGAAAAAGTCATGAACCATGTGATTTCAGTCATCTGTGGAATATAAAACTGAAAGCAACGAATGAACAAACAAAATAAGCATATAGCCTGGCCGGTGTGGCTCAGTTGATTGAGCACTGACGCATGCACCAAGAGGTCACCTGTTGGAGTCATGGTCAGAGCACATGCGTGGGTTTAGGGCTGGATCCCCAGAAGGGGGTATGGAGGAGGCAGCTGATCAAAGTTTCTCTCTCATCGATGTTTCTAACTCTCCCTCCCTCTCCCTTCCACTCTCTAAAATCAATAAAAAACATAGTTTTTAAAAAAAGAAGCAAACAAACTCATATACCCAGACAACTGTATGATGGTTACCAGAAGGAAAGGGAGTTGGGGGAAGGATAAAGAGGGTAGGGGGGTCAAATATATGGTGATTGAAGGAGACTAGACTGTGGGTGGTGAACACATAATGCAATATATAGTTGATGCTTTACAGAATTGTACTCTTGAAACTTATATAATATTTTTAATCAATATCACCCCAATAAATTAATATTTTAAAAAATAAAATCAGTCTCTGTCCAGTGGTAATTTTTATGAGAGCTGCTTGAGCTGTCAATAGCTACAGGGATTGAGCCAGTCTTCAGTAGAAGGATAATTAGGGGACAAAGACAAAAGGAAAGATAAGAGACAAAAATGGTCCTATCAGTGTCTAACACCCTAATCCAGTCATTTCTGGAGCTTGGGCTGATCAATATTCAATATGGCCTTACCAAGCGTCGATGGCTCAGCTCTAGTCTGATTGAGTCAACATCCATCCATTGGACAATCTCTGTATCACTCTGGTTGTTACTTATTTTTAATATTAACCCTGCCTTGAGCCAAGCTGCAGTCTTCTTTTGTTTACTTGGTTGGATTCCTTGACAAAATGTAAATGTCTTTTGTCTTGAACTGAATTTCTCTTATTTTCAACCAAAAAATACTTGATTGCTTCATTCTAACCAAACCCATATAAAAACGTTTCCTTCTTATTGCTTAGGGGTCAATTATATAGTAAGGGTTACAAAATGAGCACTTTATTCTTTCAGTTATTCAATACTAAATTATACTACTGCATCTCAAATATTGAAAGATAGGCTGAAATCACGTTACAATGTTTTAACTGGAAGATTTATGACTATTTTCACAAAAACATGCTTTTCTGCCAATTCCATTGCAGCAGTCACTCCATTTTGTGCACTACTCTACCTCAAGCACCTAGAATATTGTCCAGTTTATTGTGAGTGCTCAATAAATATTTGTCAAATGAAACAATTAGAGCCAGCTATTGATAGAGAACAAGGCAGTCATGCCACATAAAAAAAATCATGAATAATAAAAGCAAAACATAATATTCCATAGTTCTCTAGAACACTGGCAGTAAAATGTTTATATCCCCTGTTTAATAAGTAGCAGGTCTGCAGTTATTGTTGCCAGCACCATGCTCAAGTCCCAAGTTGGGGATGCTTAAAGGCTATCAGTCATGGGCTCCTTCGTCCTAAAACACTGAAATATTCTTAGTCTTTTCAATGTGCTCATGAATAAAGAAACCTATGAAAAATAAGTTAATAGTGTTTTCACAAGTTGAACCTTTTCTTATATCCTTAAATATCCTATATAATAAAAGGCTAATATGCAAATCGACCGAACAGTGGAACAACTGGTCACTATGACATGCACTGACCACCAAGGGGCAGATGCTCAATGCAGGAGCTGCCCCCTGGTGGTCAGTGCGCTCCCAGGGGGAGAGCCACTCAGCCAGAAGCTGGGCTCATGGCTGGCGAGCACAGTGGCGGTGGCAGGAGCCTCTTCCACCACCTTGGCAGCGCTAAGGACCCCTCAGGGGTCCCGGACTGCAAGAAGGCACAGGCTGGGCTGAGGAACACCCCCGACACACACACCCCCAGTGCACGAATGTCGTGCACCAGGCTTCTAGTATATTTAATAATGATCTTGTGTGTGAGTGTAAATGTAAAGAAGGCCCCTCGATGTGGAGTTGCAAAAACTTTCAAGTCAGCATTGAAGGACATGTCAGTTCAATTAAATATAATGTTTTGCCACATTTAAAATACACTTCAATATTATGTTTCAAAATGTTACTCCTTTTATTCATCTTTCTTCCTAGAAAAACCCAAGTTTCTCTTATGTTTAAGATAGAAGGCTTTAGGGGATTGAAAAATAAAAGTATTTTATGCAAAGTGCTTTATGCAAAAATGCATATTTCAACTACATAAGCCTTAATGAATAAGAAAGACAGGAATTCAATCTTTGCTAAATCATATGCTACTTCAAAAATTATGGTGATGGTGCTAGTTAAACATTTCTGAAAATAAGGTGTCCCATACTCAATGAATTCTAAGTTTATGGTTCATCTGTAGGATTAATAACAGGCCAAGATTTTTACCTTCTTTTCACTCAGCCATAAAGGTTGAATTTATAAGTTTTTATTTTTGTGCCAAGAGATTCACATTTGGAGAATTTCTTTGCACTGTGCTGGAGCATCCTGTCTTAAACGATCATTATACACCACTCATCACTATCGATGTCAGACTGCCACAGGACCAGCTGCTCCTGCCTCAGAGAAAAATTCCCCAGCTTCAGAGTGTAGCTGCTGACCATCCTGCAATTCCTGTACCATTTATTAAGCTGTCAGTTTGACTGGTAATGAGAATTTCCAGCTGGACTTACATAACAATACGCCTTTATTTTATAAGTATGAACTGAAATGGGAGTTCCACAAGTTCCTGGGCAACTCTCACCCCTGCCAGGTCTCTTGCCCCCTGACCCCCTAGGACACTGATGGCGAACCTTTTGAGCTCGGCGTGTCAGCATTTTGAAAAACCCTAACTTAACTCTGGTGCCGTGTCACATATAGAAATTTTTTTATATTTGCAACCATAGTAAAACAAAGACTTATATTTTTGATATTTATTTTATATATTTAAGTGCCATTTAACAAAGAAAAATCAACAAAAAAAAATGAGTTTGCATGTCACCTCTGACACGCATGTCAGAGGTTCGCCATCACTGTCCTAGGAACAGCCCCCATCCCTCAGTCCAAAAGGACTGCCAGAGCTCCAGGTACCAAATCCTTAGTCCTGGTCTCCAATGGCCTGCCTCTTTTTCTTTAAGGTCATATACAATGCATTCACCTAAAACTCATTGGCTACAACTTTGTCATGCAAGGAGCCTTGATTGCAAGGGAAAATGGGGTGCTACATGCCCCATTGACTTTTACTTCATTGACAGTATGCCCAACTAAAAATCAAGGTTATCTCTAGGAGGAAAAGGAGAATGGATATCAGGAGGCAGGGAGAACACCTAAGAGACGTTTGTATAAAACTTTACACTTTTAAAAACGTGCACATTCATTATCACATGTGAAGATTCATATTATTTCCACTTTATTGATAGAATTGGAACTGAGTTGTAAGTCATATAGTAGGGACCTGGTTGGAAACCAGGTTAGATATCAGTGTGTACTAGTAGAGAAAGCTGGTCCATTGTGAAACAGACCAAGGGGAAAAGAAAGAAGTAGAGAGCTAAATTAGTGTGCTTGTGTTCTTAGTCGCCACAAGGACACTAAATAGACTACGATATGAGGATCGCAATAACAAGGAAGACGTCAGCTGATGCTTTCTGAACACTTGCTTTGTAGTAGGTACTGTGTTAGTAGCTTTATGCCTTAAGCCACATATAGAGAGAGCATCTATTGAGTTATTAATCAGCAAAGCAATGGATGTATGCAGGTAATCTAGCTCCTAGGCCAGTGAAACTAATTTTTTTCATTTGGCCTTTTACACTAGCACAATAAAGAAAGCCTACCCTGGCCCTCACCAACTCACACCAAGTATTTTGTTCTGTGTAGATCAGTAATGTTTGGGCTGTGTGGCAGAAGAGGTACACTCGTTTCCAACCAGTGTCTCTCTTGCAGACCTCTCCTAGAGAGCCTGGGAAGCTAAACATTTAATTTCACTTTCACTCAAGGGTAGGCACATGATGGTCATGGACAGGTCTCTGGGTGAGTATCTCTAGAAATGACTTTTCTTCCTGAGGTAAAAAAAGGAAGGAAGGAAGGAAGGAAGGAAGGAAGGAAGGAAGGGAGGGAGGGAGGGAGGGAGGGAGGGAGGGAGGAAAAGTCAGTCCTTTGGAGAAGAATGAGTTTGGCGTTTCTATATACTCCCTTCTCAAAACCTTTAAGGTTATGGGCTCAGTTGTCATCCTGATAACATAAGGGGAAAAGTCACCCCCCCCAATACTGTCTGGGTGGAATGACAGACAATACTTAGTTCCCTGGTGACATTTTAAATACCTGCACCAGTCCTTGACTGCCTACTATGAAATTCTTATTGTGTGAAAAAATATTCTGTATTCAAATTATTCTTGGTCAATTTTTCTGTTGCTTGCAGCTAAATATTTTCTTATGAACAGGTGGGGGCTTGAAAAGCTCTGCTGGCTATTAAGTTAACCCAGGGCCTATTAAAATCGTGCTGTACCCAGAGACTGCCTCTTCATGTCACCACCCCTTCCCAGCTACCCTCAAAGCTTCTTTTGCCTCCCCCACTGCTGCCCCCAGTGAGGACCATCGGGTCACCGTCAGCTGACCTGTGATTCTGGCATCCGGAGGCTTTTCACTGAGAAAGGAATTACTTAAACACTGGTCGATGCATGTAAGAAGGCACATCTTTACCTCTCCTGAAATTGTACAACTTATTGCTGCTTTTCTTTTCTGTATGGACCAGGTATCATGGAAAACAAGACACTTACCTACCATAGTTTGCAGATTCCATCCATGTTGAGGGTCACCTTCCCCTTCCTCACCATTCCCAACTGTCTGCCCCTTGTATGGAAATTCACACACACACACACACACACACACACACACACACACACACACGCAAGCTATTTAGAGATGCACTTCCATCTTTGTTTTGAGATCTCTTTAAATTTAAAATGGGAAGCTCTGGCCGTGTAGCTCAGATGGTTACAGCATTGTCCCAATACTTAAAGATTGAGAGCTCAATCCCCAGTTAGAGCACATATAAAAATCAACCAATGAATGCATAAATAAGTGGAACAACAAATCAATGTTTCTTTCTTTCTCTCTCTCTCTCTCTCTCTCTCTCTCTCATCTGTCCTCTCTCAAATTAATAAATAAAATAACAATCGCTTAAAAATAAAAATAAATACATTTAAAATGGATAGTTTCATCCCACAACAATCCTGTAGGGTTGAAGTTATTATCCTTACTTTGAGAAAAATAATATGCCTAAATTCAAGCAACTGGTAATTGGAAAAGGCAGGATTAAATGTTACATATGATCAAAATGCTTTGTTTTTCCAATCTATTTCACTTTCTCCAGGAAAAGTTAAATGACTTTTGAAGCAGCAAATAAATGCCAAATTTGTGGTACAGACAATAAAACTTATCCTAGGAACTCAGAGAAAAAAACAAATGTCAAAAGGAAGATTGTTTCAATACTTAATCACCAATAAGATGAGTCACAATTACTTTCCTCAATAAGCTGTGTGTGTCACAGATCATGTTGTCCTTAGACCAGCTCTCTACAACTATTACAGCCACCGAATGAGCAGATTACCTGACCTTTCAGGCTGCTTGAGACTGATTTGAGAGGTAATCCAGGGGCAGAGACCTGCTTGGAAGAGGAAGAGGAAGCAGAGTTGCTGGACATGTTGGGGATAGTACCCCTCAATGACCTGTTGCCTGTTATTTGAATACCCATCCCAATGTCACCTGTGTTATGGTTTATAATACAAAGCTCTGAAAGTTGTGGCAACACACTTCACAGAAGGAGTGGAAGTTTTTAAATAAATGCAGATAATTAGAAATTAAATTTGCTCAAGAGACAGTATTTTTCCAATGTGAAGCTTTGTGAACATGGTACTAGATTTCTTTGCTTCCTCATTCAATAAACATTAAATGTTTTTTATACGAGACACTGTGCTAAGGTTTGGGCATTCAGAAATTGAGATCTTGTCTTTAGAAATCAAGAGTAAGAAAGAATTAAAGGAGTGGGAAGAGAAAAGGAAAGGAGGAAGAAGGAGGGAGAGTGAAGAGGGAGGGGGGAGGGAAGAAAGAAGTAAGGGAGGGAGAGAGGGAGGGAGGAATGGAAGGAGAGGATGAAAAACAAAAATATTTTATGTGGAACAAATATGAATGAATGGTCAATTCTATCCAGACTTTTTAACTGGTAGACGAGGATTAATTTGTTCATGTATTCAACACATAATTATTAAAAATCAGTGTTGGGTGTACTATATTTTAAAAGTTAGATACGATTTCTGTCCTAGTTCAGTTTATGTTTAAGTAGAAGCAGAAAGGAGCAAAAAAACAAAAGGTTTTCGTGTCGCCCCGGCTGGCTATCTCAGTGGTTAGAGCACAGGCCCTCAGACTGAAGGGTCTCTGGCTCAGTTCCAGTCAAGGGCATGTACCTTTGTTACAGGCTAGATGCCCAGCCCCAGTCAGGGTACATACGGAGGCAACCAATTGATGTCTCTCTCACATCATGTTTCTCTCTCTCTCTCTCTCTCTCTCTCTCCCTCCCTTCCTCTCTCTCTAAAAATCAATGGGAAAATGTCCTCAGTTGAGGATTAACAACAACAATAAATGTTTTCTTTCCTGTTTTTGTTTTGTTTTGTTTTGTTTTACATGATGACTATGTTACCTTAAGCAGGTCACATGATTGGCTGGGCTTCAGTTTTTTGATATATAAAAGAAGTAGCTCTCCCTGACTTTCCTACCTTGCCAGGTTTTTTGAAAATATAAGAAGAAATGTCTTTAAAAGTATTTTTTTCTTTTGGATTGTAAAACATTTTACACACAGAAATGGAACTTTTTCCACTTGACCATCCTCAACCCAATAGAATTCAGTATTTTTTTTTAATATATATTTTTTATTGATTTTTTACAGAGAGGAAGGGAGAGAGATAGAGAGTTAGAAACATCGATGAGAGAGAAACATCGATCAGCTGCCTCCTGCACATCTCCCACTGGGGATGTGCCTGCAAATCAGGTACATGCCCTTGACCGGAATCGAACCCGGGACCCTTCAGTCCACAGGCCGACGCTCTATCCACTGAGCCAAACCGGTTTCGGCAGAATTCAGTATTAAACAAGAAAATTATATGCTAGCAAGAGTGAGTTCAGCACTGTAAACTCACTGTCAACCCTAAGAAAATCAGAGAGAATCAATGTGAAAAGCAAGCTTTTCTAGCTTTTGGCTGAAGGCAGTTTATCTTCAAAGCCTTTCCATAACATATCAAGACAAAAAACACCCATTGTGACACCCATCTAATAAGCCATCTGCCCCTAGGTGACTACACGAAGGTTTACCCTCAAACCTCCTCAAAATACGCCCCATTCAGCTGGAAATGTGGTAGCTGTGCCAAAGCACATAGAGAAGACAAGTAAATGGCACATTTCCATGCTTAGACAAACCAACGTCCCGGATCATTTACCACCCTGCAGACTGAAAAGCCATGATCTCCAGGTAAAACTCCATCTTTTGCAAAAGAACGGTGGTATTTTTGAAATTTTGTTTTAAATTATCATGCAATTAACTTATTAACCTAAACTTTGCCCATGAAACCTCTTCTCCTGACCTGGAGCCATTACATGCCTAAAAACATCCCCATGAAGATATGCAAATATTATTTTGATCCCAATAATAAGACATTTGACTCCTTGCCTTTGACCTTCTCATCATACTTCTTCCCTAAGGTAGAAAGAATATGAGAAAAAAGTCAGGGTCAGCAAAATATAGATAAGTGGAGAAAGCTGTTATAGCAAGAAAGAGTAGAAACTTGTTTGCAATGGTCAGTCTTAACACACTTTTATTTATCTTTGTTTTGATTACGTGTTTGGGTCTACTGTTAGACTACAAATATCCTTAAAGGAAATAACTACATTCAAAAAATAAATAGCGAATGACTATTATATTCCTAGAATTGGAATATAATACACAGTAGACTGTCTCTTCCACTGAGACTCTTATAATGCAATGAGAGGGATATTACTTATGCTCAAATAACTTCAAACTAAGTGAGCATAGAAGAAAAACCAAAATGCTGTAAGGAGTCAAAGGGAGAGAGCTGATATCCCAGCTGAGATACTGAGATGCTGGATGGAGGCAGAACACCAGTTGAATCATAAACGAGGGGTAAGATTTCAAAAAGAGAAATGGAGAAGGTTAATTTTTTAAAAATGTGCAAAGGAATAGAAGTCAAAACTTCCAAAAATCAGTTTTTAGAAGTAGTACAGAGTAAGTAAAAATCCTTAAAGGAGAAAATGGAAGTTGAAGCTTAAAAATCAAGGTACTTAATAAACTCAGTTAAAATAAAAGGTCTGATTCTGATTAAGAAAATGAAGAGCTTAGCATAGGTCTAAATGTGCATTAGTAGAGATCAGTTCTTTAATTCCATTATAATTAGAACATCTCTGTAGAGTTTATTAAACACAAACCATGAAATGGACATGGACCGAGATATTTAGAAGTATCTCGGAGAAACCTCATTGGTTGCACTAAACGATTTCACATACAAACACAATTTTCCCCATTCTTCAGTTATAATATTGCTAAAATATTTCCAAGAGCATATTGTAAATTTATCTATCATGATGGAGGGGTGCTGATGATCTGATTTATAACACATTGAATTATAAATGATGGGTAAGATTTCAAAAGGAGAAATGAACACAACCAGTTCATTTCTCTTTGGTGTTCACACACAGAAATTCTATAAGATGTGAACATTTAGCATTAAGTTCTCTGTCACCCAGTTTTCATGTTGCAACAAATTAAGAACTGTCATATAAACTTGTTTTGAGACAGAATTCCTGTAAAGATTAAATAAAAAAAGAAGGTGGATATGAGCAGTAAAATGAGATAATTTTGCAGGCAGCCTTGGGAAACATACAGGAAACTTAAGTCAAATATATCTTGACTTCCTGCATCAGGTAAGGAAAGACAGAAAAAGAGGGATGACAAAGCCAGAGGAGTCAGACCTGCCATATTTGGATGAAATTATGAAGAATAAAGCTAAAATCTAAGAACTCTATGTAGTGGGAAGAGGCTTTCAGAGAACCTCTTGGGTAAATCTGAAAAGCTTCTTTACTTAGGATAAATAGAGTAAAAATTGTATATAAACTTTATATAAATTTGGGTTTTCTTCCCACATCTCTAACATAGAAATACTCTGATTTTCCAAGACAATGGTGAGATCCAGAAGACATAACTGAATAATATAAAGTCATAATCATTTACCATTTTATCCCAGTCAAAACAAAATCATGCTCAATGAATGAGATAAATGTAGTAAAACCATACATAAATGTAGCAGTCAGAAATAAGTTAAATACTTAAATTTTCCTCCATGTCAAATGTTTTGGCAGTAGCATAAAGTAATTTCTGAGTTATTTGGGTATTACTAATTTATATTATTCTTTTTTAATCCTTACCTGAGGATATCTTTTTTTATTGATTTTGAGAGAAAAGGTGAGAAGGAAGGAGAGGGAGAGGGAGAGTGAGAGAGTGAGAGAGAGAGAGAGAGAGAGAGAGAGAGAGAGAGAGATCAATTGGTTGCCTCCCATAAGTGCCCTGACCAGGGATCAAACCCTAGATATATGCCCTGACAGGGAATAGAACCCTTGACCTTTCCATGTATGGGAGGACACTCCAACCAACTCAGCCACCCAGCCAGGGCTAATCTATATTATTTTTGAAAACTAATCTGTGACACCTGTGTTGCTATAGTAATGTCAATATTTTACATTGATATTCTTTATTATAAAAGATTTCCTGAATCCTATATGATTTTTAAAAGTTGTTAAGGAAAGAGAATTTATTGAGTGTTTATTTCTCCTTGTAATTTTTCTTCTCTTCCATTTTTTTTGTTGTTGCTGTTAAGCCTCACCTGAGGATGTTTTTCCATTGGTTTTTAGAGAGAATGAAAGGGAGGAGACACACAGAGAGAGAAACATCGATGTGAGAGACTCATCCATTGGTTGCCTCCCACATGGGCAGACCAGGGCTGGGGATCAAGCCTGCAACTGAGGTATGTGCCCTTGATCAGGATTGAACCTGGGACCCTTCAGTTGACAGGCCAATGCTCTATCCACCCAGTCAAACTGGCTAGGGCCTTCTTTTCCATTTTTAAAACTTAGCCAGGTTTGAAATCTCTGGTTGCTTGAAGGACAATCTCCATTATTTTGCTTCTGAAAACTAAGGTGTATTAACGGAGAAATGCCAGATTATCCCAGAGAGGGAAGATATGCACCTCATGTGAGGAGAATTGCTAGACATTAGTCCCTAAATTAGGGGAAAAAACTGTTTTGGAAGTGTCACAGCAAAGGTTTCTGCCTTCCCAGAGATGAGAACTGGCCGTGTCTCAGAAGGAAATGCTTATTCAATAAAGCTAGGGAGACTGAATACTGAATATTAATACCCTCAGCCTCAGCAAAGGTTGCCTTCAAGAGACCCTGTGGGGCCTGGACAGCATGACCACCAACCCACAGTGACCGAAATACTATACATTAGATCCCCCTACACCTTCGCAAGACCTGGCACTGGAGCAGGGGAGAGGGAGAAGTCCAGTAGTAATTGAGATGGAATTTTTCATCAACAAAATGGAATGAGACCTTAAAGTAAGATTCATTTTATTTATATAACACAGTGACATTTCTTGCCCTTTTACTTCTTCAGTATAATTTCTACCTGCTATTGAGCACATGTATCATGGAGCACATAAGATGTGCTATATTATTTCTAGTTGAATATAATAATTTTAATCTATAGTTGTAGGATTTTGAAGCTGTGGGATTATGAAATAGTAACCTTGGATTGTCTCTCTCATCTAACACTCAGGAGCCAAAATATTAAAATACTAGAGGCCCGGTGCACAGATTCGTGCACCAGTGGGGTCCCTGGGCCTGGCCTGCAGGATAGGGTAGAAACTGGCTCTCTGACATCCCCCAAGGGGTCCAGGATGGCAAAAGGGCACAGGCCAGGCCGAGGGACCCCACTGGTGCATGATCAGGGCCAGGGAGGGACACAGGAGGTTGGCCAGCCAGGGAGGGACCACAGGAGGGCTCCAGGGCATGTCTGGCCCATCTCCCTCAGTCCTGATCGGCCAGACCCCAGCAGCAAGCTAACCTACCAGTCTGAGCATCTGCCCCCTGGTGGTCAGTGCATGTCATAGCGACAAATTGACTGATCAACTGTTTGCCCCCTGGTGTTCAGTGCACATCATAGAGAGCGGTTGAGCAGCCTTAGCATAACAGTAACATATTATGCTTTAATTGGTTGAATGGCTGACCAGTCAACCGGACACTTAGCATATTAGGCTTTTATTATATAGGATGAGAAAATTTCCTTTAAAAAATTTCCTTTTTTTCCTAAAAATAATGACTTTTGCATTGCAATTTTAAAAATTAGAATGCATTGATTTATCTTTTTGTGCTTTCTGCAATCTATCCTTTCTTGCAAGAGATGAATGCAAAAAATTCCAAATTGTCATCTTTAGCCATACTTGGAATGAGTATTTATTACAATAAATAAACAAATATTATAATATATGAGCATTTATTATTATCCCATATGTACAAAATAATTCCTCTTTTGAGGCACTTATAGTAGAAAAGATGGAATTTCAATGATCATGCATTTCTGCTAAGAAATCCACAATGCTCTGTAGAAATTACTGGGAGCAGCCAATTCAAATTTGGAAATCAATAGTATCATATGCACACTGAGGCTATTTTTTTCTAAGATAACCATTATGCTCAACTACTTTGTTAGTTACCTAGGAGATGCATCTGTCCCAGGGCTTTTATTTATAGTATTCAAATTGATAAATGAGTTAATAGGAGAATGATGTATTGCCAGTTATTAGGAGATAACCATTTAGTCACTAACTTGCAATGAGATATCAGGCAATTTTCAAATTCCTGAACCTCAGTTTTCTAAAGTGAACACATTTGCTAACATCGCTTCCCAATTTTATATTCAAACTAGAGGCCTGGTGCACAAAATCTGTGCACAGATAGGGTCCCTAGGCCTGGCCAGTGATCAGAGCCAATCTGCAGGGTGACCAGCAGGGCAATCGGGGGCCCCCGCTGGCACCCGCCTTGGCTAGCCTGGCATTGCCTGCTCACCAGCCCCGCCCCCCATCGCCACCGCCAGTCAGGGCTTGTGGGCTGGGGGCAGCTGCTGTGTTGAGCGTCTGGCCTCTCGTGGTCAGTGCACATCATAGCAACCGGTATTTCCACCGTTTGGTCTATTTGCATATTAGGCTTTTATTATATAGGATTCTCTGATTATATAATAATCAAAGCAAACTGATTGAGTCTGAAACGTTCTGTAGAAGAAGCCTTAGAAAGTAAGGTTACACTAGAGTCTACCTTATGATATGAGAATATGATTGTTCTCCAAGATATGAGTGATATTCCAAACATCTGAGAACTTCATTATTCTTATTTTTGTAATAACTTTGTTTCCCCAAGTGACACATTCAACTAAATTTTTTATTTGAAAGTATTAAAAGAATATGACAGAAAAATTATCCAAAAGTTGGGAATAAGGTAGAATGAAGAGGGTGATAATTTTTTTATAATAGAGTATTTCTAATAATCCTAACTTATTATTTTTACTTTCTGGAGGAAATGTAACTTTGTGTGATATACTACCCCTAAGTGATTCAGGCCTAAGCATTTTATCACCCTAAAAAGTCAAGGGTTAGTTTATATAAAACTGATAAGAGGTGATCTTTTTCCCTTTCCTGGTAAAGAAAGTTACCCCAAAGTTTACAGCTGTATTGTCCCTTGGACATAAACCTTATTTCATCGTTCCTTTCCTCACTGACCATGAATCCCAGTTCCTCATAGCTCTTCAAATCAATTCTTGTCATTCTGCTTGTTACCTCACTAATATTACCTCACCAATAAGTTAAATAAAAATTTAACCCATGCAAGTTATCTATTGGTATGAGACTATGATTTTAACAACTGGAAAACTGTGCTTTCAGAAGTGGGGTATTACTGCAAAAAGTAACTTCTTCCTCAGAAGGAACACTGTCAAAGTCCCCCCTAGGCCACTTCTCTCTGTTTATGAAGCTCCACCTTGTTAAAACAAGTTTGACAGATGCCACTGATCACATTTCCATGCAATGTGGTTTCTCATTGTGTTCACTTCTCTAGCTCATAGCCTACATGTATAGGAATTGGCAAAAATTCCTTCTCCCTTTAGCTTACACTGGACCAAAGAGCAATTCCTGTCAATTCACCCATTAAAATTGTATCTCTTTTTATTTTTTGTTTAATAGAATACAGCTTGTCTCCTTAACAGTAAAGGATAAAGTGACAGAAAATAAATGAGTTTCTAAATTTAAAACAAGCATTCTGTTGCCAAAGCAACCGGAATCTAAATTATATAATGCAGATAATCTCCTATCATAAGAACACAATCAGATATATGCTGGAAATGCATTGATCTTAGAAATCATTACTGAAATGAAAAAGTGACATTTTAGAATTGACTAAAGAGCACAGTAACATCTTAAAGTGATCATCTGTACTTGCTATTTTTATCTTTATTAAAATAAAGACAGCTTTTTAAAAACAAATATGTCTTTAGACACAGAGGAGATAGATATGAAAACAAAGGAGAACCCATGAGGAAATCACATATACTTTAAGGTCAGCCGCATCTAGCACATGGCCAAAGTTGCTATGGTAACTCCAAGATTCCCAGCCAATAAAGTTGACCCTGGCCTTCATTTTATTTTAAAGTTCAGATACATGAAACACAATAGCCATGATCATCTTACTAGAAATATGTTTGTTCATGAATGCACAAATATAGTATCAAAACTGTAAAGAAATGAATGACTAGCAATCACATTTTCAATTGACATTGACCTAACATTTGCTAAAACTCATTTGTTTGATATGGGGGTTATTTTCAATTGTCAGTTGCTCAATTATTAAGTTACTTTTTCTACAATATATTTAACTCTATTTAAAAGTTTTCTCATTTATTTTAATATCAAATCCAATGGAGAAACTAAAGTTCACAGTTATAGAATAGGCTAAGGACTATACATACTATTCTTTTTAAATATATATATATATATTTTATTAATTTTTACAGAGAGGAAGGGAGAGAGATAGAGAGCTAGAAACATCAATGAGAAACATCAATCAGCTGCCTCCTGCACACCCGCTACTGGGGATGTCCCCGCAACCGAAGTACATGCCCTTGACCAGAATCGAACCTGGGACCCTTCAGTCCACAGGCCAATGCTCTATCCACTGAGCCAAACCAGTTAGGGCTATACATACTATTCTTTTATAATCTTGTCAAATTGTAAGGATAAAACAAAATCATTTATCCATACTTATACATATAAATGAGTAAATTGAGAACTTGATGAAAAAATACACACACAGACACACACACACACACACACACATACATAATTACAAGGTGAAAACTCCACAGAACACTGAGGTGGATCAATTCAGTTCAATATGTGAGATGGAAATATGAGCCCTGCCCACAGCCTTTACTTTCTTTAAAAAAATAAATATATTTTTATTGATTCCAGGGAGGAAGGGAGAGGGAGATAGGAACATCAATGATGAGGGAGAATCATGGATCAGCTGTCTCCTGCACGCCCCACACTGGGGATTGAGCCCACAACCCAGGCATATGTCCTGACTGGGAATCAAACCGTGACCTCCTGGTTCATAGGTTGACACTCAACCACTGAGCCACGCCAGCTGGGCCACAGCCTTTACTTTTAATAAGAGGCATACACATAAAAATAGAAATATAATGTGTAAATAAATATTGTTATATGAAGAGGTTGAACCATGTTGTCACATATCCCGGAATTTACTTATTTTTTCTTAAGGCTCCATAGTATTCCATTATATGTAAACCACATTTTGGAAGAACCTTGAGCATATTATACTAAATGAAATAACCAGTCACAGAGAGACAAATATTGTATGACTCCATATATGAGGTATGTAAAATAGTCAAGTTCATAGAATCAAAGAGAGGAATGGGGGTTGCCAGGGGCTGGGGGTGAG
The DNA here is from genome assembly GCF_000147115.1 of Myotis lucifugus. NCBI lineage: Eukaryota > Metazoa > Chordata > Mammalia > Chiroptera > Vespertilionidae > Myotis > Myotis lucifugus. The sequence continues at coordinate 355,897 of NW_005871583.1, read as the reverse complement.
GGGAAGTTAGAAAGTTACTAATCAACAGGAATAAAGTTTCACAGTTAAGCAAGATGAATAAACTCTAGAGATCTGATGTACAACATTGTACCTATAGCCCACAATAATCTATCATATATTCAAAATTTGTTAAAAGGGTAGCTCTCATGTTGTGTTCTTATAACAATGAATTTTTTTTAAAAAAAGGTGAATAATGAGCATTGTGCTAATCTTATAGGTATTTTTCCAAACATAACTTATTTGGTGTGAGTTTGATAGTCTTTGTTGTAATCCTGGTTTTAAAAAAGCCAAATTTGTTTTAAACACCCAATGTTAACATTCCAGAAGTGTGTGCACGTACATGCATCTGTGCGTGCATGCGTGCGTGCGTGTGTGTGTGTGTGCGTGCGTGTGTGTGTGTTAGAGGGCAGAGGAAATGGTAATTCTTCAAACACAGTATTTCCAAAATGGTTTTGTTAACATGTCAAAGCTTCACTTTTCTCCCTAGTATAAACTGATACTTGATCATTCATTTGCCTGTCTTGCTTTTTAAAGGGCAATAACTGTTCTATAAGACATAAAGTATCAGGATAAGAACTTGGGAGCAAAGAAGAAAGTGCTAAAACCAAAAGTTTATAAGTGCAGTTAACAGGGAACAAAAGCAGTTGCCTTCTCAGTGAGACTAACAGAAGCATAAAAGTATCCGCTCTTGCCAACTTTATTTGGAGAGCCCAGCCTCATGTGTGATGGAATAGATTTAAAAGTCCAGATGCTGTAGGAGATACTTGGAAAGATGGGCCAAGAGCACCGAGTTAGCTTTCAGATTTATTTCTCACACATGGATGACCATCCAGTTTAAATGAAAGCAGAGAAGCACAACTCATCTACAAATATATCCAGAAAATGTTTGGTGTGGGTTCAGAAAATACCAATTTTTTTTTCTTTGACAACTAATTTGCCTGGCATGCTTTTTTAAAAAAGTACTCAGTTGTCTTACTGTTATAGCAGCGGATCAGATATTAGATCATCTAACACTGAGTTAATAAAGGACAGTACAACATCTGAATCTTGATGTTAAATGGCAGATATAAAAATACACATCGAAGATAGCAAATACAAACAAAAAAACTACAGGTCAAATTATTCTTGAAGAGAATCCTCTACAGAAAAGGGGTGAGAATACTAACCTGTGTAGAAAATGTTTTCCTAAAACTAACTAATGGTAAAACATAGCCTTACATGCCATAAAAATCTCATAACTTCAAGATACTCCCTAACACAACAAAGAATTTCTCTGTTTTTGCTAAACGTTTTTGAGATTGATTTCCAGATAAGTGAGAAAATAAAAGCATCCAGAGGCTATTAAAAAAATAAAGAAGTTAGCCTCAAAACATGTTGCATTGAATAGGGATTGAAATAGAAGAGGTGAAGAAAGAAAATTGGTCCTTTTGTTAAATTGGATCAATAAAGCAATCTATTAGGAATAAGTCAAACCTGAAAAAAAAAAGCCCACGTTTTAAAATGTATTGTTTGCTTTCTTGTTCATTTGCTGTGCATTAAAGTTTCATCCCCATGAGTTAAAAAATAATAAACTTCCTTTCTTTCCACTTTGATTAAAATATAGACCAGTATGAAGAAAAAACTGAAATGATTTTTCAAATATAAAAGAAGTGCAGATTAAAATAATTACATAATAAAGAAAACCATCAAGTAAAAATGAAAACAAAAACATCAATACCTTCTAACCACTTCAACACAAACACTCATTAATAGTATGTAACTTTGAAGTCATTTTTTATGTCTATACTATTTAATTAAATATACTATAGGGTACAAACACCTTTATATCCTGCATCACTCAAGATTTTAAGCAAATTTTTATCATCAACTTATTAAAGAGATATGTGATTAATTAATATGTTCCTTAACTTAAATGTTCATATTGCTATCAATGGACATTTAAGTTAAGGAACATATTTTAAATTCTAAAAAAGACCAGGGAAATTTGGTTCCCCAAATATTACACTGACAATGTTAAAATGTCCCAGATAGGACTACGTATGTGTATATGTGTATATGTGTGTATGTGTATAAATGTATTCTACATATGTAACAGGATAAATGTGAAAATGCTTAACTTTATTTTATGTTTCATTCAGTCAACAAGTGATTTTTATCTACTATACTCCATGGCACTTTCTAATCTAGGTTTATCTTTGGAGTACTTAGAGAATGGACTGGAGTTTATTAGGCACAAATAAGCATACATCCATTAGATATGAAGGCAAGTTCATTATTATGACTCAAAGTTATGATGAAAAGGTACCATCATACAAATTTACTGTGCAATAACAATTAGACAACATTTTTGACATGTAGATAGAAGATTGAGAATAAGATATCTAAAATATGGTCCAATTTTCTACTTTTCATTTGAATTTTCTGAACCACAGATTTTTCATCTTGAAAGTAAAAATAATAATAATTGTAAGCATTAAGAGGATAAAGTCTAAAAAATGGATGTACAGTAATTTATTATTATTGGCTACTAAAAACCTAAGTTCAACTATGCTTTTTGAAACAATTATTAGATTATTACACTAGGCATATGTATGAAATTCTATTGAGAATCTAATTTTTTAGAACTTTTTATATAGGATCATAGCTCCAAGATTTAAAATATGCAAATCTACCCTTCAATTCTCTATGTTAGGGTTGGGGAGAAGCTTCTAATAGCTATGAATCTCTCTTTTTAATCATCTCTGCTTTTAAAATCTCTGTCAAATTCATTTTTATCACAGAAGTTGTACTTTTAGAAGGTACAATTATAACCCAATGGTTTTACTTTTACCAGAGAGCCTTCTCTTTATATTAAATTTGCAATGATTAGTTTTATTTAATTGTTTTCCTCCTAACATCTAAGAATACTGGGTAATTATGAATTACATTAATATTCTCTTTTCAGATAGAGAAAATATCTCATATAAGAGCATGAATGAATAAATAAGTATGATCATTGGGTTTTATCATTAATCCGTCTCTTTTGAAAAAATTAGCTCCTCAACTATAATGATCTATCATAGCTTATTTTGTGTCTTTTTGCTAGTCATATCTTAACCTTTTACAAATCAATCAGGTTTGTGCAAAAAAACAACAACAACAAAACACACACAATATTTTTGTTCCTAATGCTTTCCTTAATAGTTATTGGAATTTTTCAGTAAAGCAAATATTTTTAAAAGGATAAATACATATTCCACTCAAAATACATTGCCTTGCAGTGAATATAAAATGAAAAATATGACTGCCATTTCCACTTACCCTTAAAATTATAAACATCTCATGGTGCAGAATATTATCCTAGTGCTAGTTTTGGTATAACATGGTCCCTAAATGTAATAATAGCTGTGATAAGGCTATATATTCACCAAATCATTTAGAAATCTTTCTGGGCAGAAGATAGACTATGTTTTCCAAACCCTATCACATGTAGGTAGGACTATGTGACTGAGTTCTGGAATGCAATGTGAATGAAGGGATGAAGGCCAACTCCAGGCCTGACCCCTAAAACATCCTCATCCCCTTGTGCTGTGCTCTTTCTCTTGCCAATCTGCCAAAAGGATGGTGCCAGGTGGCCTAGAAGCCACAAAGTGGTGAGATGGTTATGGCCACAAGATGAAAGCAACCTGAGTCACATGAGTGACCATTCAGAACAGAGATACCAACCTAACACTGGACTATTTTGTAAGCAAAAATAAATGTTATTGCATTAAGCCACTGAGATTATAATCTCAGTGGCATATATATAGTTTCTTTTTTTACAGAGAGGAAGAGAGAGGGATAGAGAGTTAGAAACATCAATAATAGGGAAATATAGATCAGCTGCCTCCTGCACACCTCTTAGTGGGGATATGCCTGCAACCAAGGTACATGTCCTTGACCGGAATCAAACCTGGAACCTTTTAGTCTGCAGGCCGATGCTCTATCCACTGAGCCAAACCAATCAGGGCAACCACTGAGATTTTAAGGCCATTTATTACAACCTATTCTAACAAAAGAATAGATAGCCTAGTCTAAATAAAACTAAATAAAATGGGTAAACTAAATAAAATGGAGCTCCCTGTAAGACACAACCAACGTGAACTTATGTTTCAACACTGAAAGAAACGTAAATTAATAGTACATTCCTTCCTATGGGATTTTAAAGGATAGCTTTTAATTTTTTCCTTACTAACCAAATTTAGAACCTAGTACTTTTGTAAGGTATGACTCCACTGGGCTAAAAGCAAGAAGACAGGGGTTTTCACATCTGCACTGCCAGGTATGGTCTCCATTTCTCTGGGCCTCAGTTTCCTCATCTGGTAAAATGAAAATGTTTTGCAAGATAGTCTCTGATGTTTATTCTAGTTCTAATACTAAGTCTATAAATCTAACATATATTATGATAACCTACATTTTCTGTAATAGAATTTATAAAAAACAAACAAACCAAGCAATTTGTAGAAACCCGTCAAGAAAAGTCAGTGAATTTACAATTCATGTTTTAAAACAATTTTATGAAGCTCTTGAAAATATGGATGTCATTGAAGATCAAAGAAAGCTTACACTGCATACAGCTTTTGAACATGAACTTGCTGTGGAAACAAACAAAAGTTTTCTCCAAAAACAGGCTATTAAAATTGGTTACTCATTCAATACATTCTCTAATATAATTTAAATCACAGAAATCATGAAAATTTTTTTCAGCAGGGAAAAGGAAAGAATATAATGTGGTGAAGACTAGAAAGTGGATATACGAAAACTGAGTTTCATTCTCTCAGCTCTACTCTAACCACTAGTGTGACCTTAGCCAACCTACTTGACCTCACTGTACCTTAGTGTCCACAACTTTACACTGGGTCTATTAATAAAACTGCTTCTTTAGGTGATCAGTATGTGTATTAAATAAGTGAACATATGTAAAGTACTTGAAACAATTCCTGCAGACAGTGCAGTATAAGTTTGCTATTATTATTCATTGAATGTATATTAAAAGTAAATTCCCTCCCTATCCAATTCAAATAAATTTGATATACAATAGTTATAAAATTGAAATGATTTTTGAAAATTTGATTTAATGTTATTTTCCAGTGCTGTCAAAAACTGCAAATTATACATCATGAAATACTAGTTTTATTCTTTTTAAATGACTAAATCTCTCTGAGTAAATTATGAACATTAGGCTAATTCAAATTAATATTCTCTCATTAAAACTCATACTTTGGCATAAAGCAAAAGAGTTATCAATATGAATATTTCTAAGAATAAAAAAAAGGCAACAACTTGAACTTATAGCCTAATACAGTGCAGCAACACTTTCAGAGAAGGACCAAGATATTTGTATAGGTCACAGTTTATATGATTTTATCAAATTATTAACTGAAAACAATTTATGTCAAAAATCAAGCACACACATAATGAAAGTGAAAAAATTTTAATATTAAATCAAAACAATGTGTTTAAATAAACATAATACCAAGGAATCTGGAGTTGTAAGAAAGTTGAATAAATTAGGAAGAAGTTACTACTATCAAAAGTATACTCTCTTTATATATGTTTAGCTATATCTATATATGTAGAAAGAGAACACTACATAGTGCTAAAGTATATAAATACATAAATGTAGAGTTACATATAGAAATATGCATCAGTACATATTAAATTTATAATATAGCCATTTTTTAACCTAATATTCACATTTGTGCTAGTGTTAGATTTAGAGTTAAGTAGATTTTTTGTTGTTGTTTATCCTCACCCTAGGATATTTTTCCATTGATTTTTAGAGAGGCTGCCACTGAGTTATGTAAGTGCCCTTGACCAGAATCAAACCCAGAACCCTTCAGTCTGCAGGCCAATGCTCTATCCACTGAGTCAAACTGGCTAGGGAAAGTTAAACAGATTTTTAATAATCTATGTTAGTCCTCTCACCTGATTTATCTTTTGTTTGAATCAAGGCCTTTGTCTAAATTCATCAAGAAGGACTTATAACAGCAATAGTACCTGTCTGCCTATATGTTCAAAAATGTTTATCTGAACAAAATTGACTCAGAATAAATTCTGGGGTCATTCTTTCTGTGAATATCTTATAGAAATCACTCCATTGTCTTCTAGAACTGAATGCTGTTATGGAACAGTCTGAAGTCAGCCAGGTAATTTTTCTCTTAATAAGTTAATTTTCCTTGCTGTCCAAATAATTCTTTAGTTCTTTTAAAAGTTCAATATCTTTATTGGGCTACATCAGTTTTTCCTGAGACATAGCATGTCCTTTTATAATTTGTAAATTAATTACCTTCATTTGCTTCTGGAAAGCTTAGTAAACAGTTTTCTGTCCCATTATTTGTTTTCTTTCTTGTGAACCAAATTATGTTTCTTGGCTTTCCTTTTCTTGTCTTCAACATCCATCATTGTGCCTTCATTCCATTCTACTTATATGATTTTTTCTTACTCTTTATTATTTATCTCTGTTCTCTTCTAATTGTACTTCTTCTAATTACTCTATTTCTGTAATTGATTGTTTTCCTTTTCCTTGAATTCAGCCAACTCATATTTCATTTCTCTATTGTTTCATCATCACCTGCTGTAATATCTGCTTAAAGCTCTCATTTCATAGACTTAATTGTTTCATATAGGTAATTCTTCAATTCATAAGAAGTGTTTGACTACAATTTCTATCTACTCAATAGCAACATTTTTCTGTGGAGTGACATTTACTTTGCATAATTGAATGTTACTCTTGTTTCTTTCCTCATATTTCCTTGTATCTTTGAATATATCCTATGCCAATTCATTTTTTGATTACACAATATTTTAAGAACTCATATTTTTCTATGCTATCTGCATATGATTTCTGAAGTAGGATAGACCCCAACCTCCTTTTTGTGGGAATTTTCATAATGGCCAAGTTTTGTGTACCTTCTTTCCATCTTTGCTTCTTCCAAGACTACAAAATATCTTCTCTTCCTTTTCCCATTGACAGACTATTTCATAAAAATATAGATAATCCTTCTACAGCTACAATTAGGTACAGAGAAACTCTCAACCCAGTCTCTGTGTCCAATTCCACTCATTACAAAGAGATATTGCATCTTATAGTAGAGGTTCCCCACTTTGAAATATTTTCTCTGCATCTTTTTTTTTTTTAGCAACCATGGGTGTTTCTCTCTGCTTCTTCTCACACCCCCCTGCTTGATAGTCACCATTCTTTGGCTCTATTTGATTTACATTTTGATGTGTATTCAATTTTGTTCTAGTTTCACTGAAGGAAGTAGAGAAAGCATTTCTATTTCTCAGTATCCTACATGTTTTTCAGAAAAAGGAGTTAAAACTGACTTGATGTCCCTATTATTAAACCAGAAGTCCTAGAGGTGGATTTCTTAAGCAAACCATCCAGTGGAAGTTTTAAAACTAGACATTAAGCGCTATTTTTTAAAAATAGTGAAAAGACATGCCACAGACTGTGAGAAGACAGTTGTAAGTCATATAAATAGATACAAAATTAGAATACACTAGTGTATAAGAGCAGTTTTTATAACACTAAAAATTTGAAAACAACCTAAATATATACCAACAGAGAAATAAACATTTGTAGTATCCTCAAAAAAAGAATATAAAACTGTAAAAATAAATTATACATATAACTATATTTCAGAAAAATACTGACCATAAAATTAAGCATAAAAGTATATACATAATATAATACCATCTCAAGTTTATGATGTATAATGATATGCTGTGTTTTTTAGAATTGAATTCACTTCCAATAAAAATATAAAGAAAATCATGAGAATGATAAGTACCCAGTGTAATAGTAACCCCAGGAATCCCAATAATTATCTGGAAAGTTGAAGCAAGTAGAAGCCCAGGTTTTATGCAATCAAGAGTTCAGGCTATAGTCATATAGACATTGAAAAGAAAGTGGTAAGTCACAAGCTGGTGACATCTAGATTGTCTGATGCTAACATACTACTCAGAGTAGCCAGATGAAACCACTCCCCTAAGAAACACATCACTTGGACCACTCACAAACATTTTGGCCTCTGTCTCTATTTCTGTCATTTTACTCCACCACAGCAAATCATAACAAAAGCTTGAACATCAAATTGGACTGGTAAATGTGTTTAAGTAAATATAGATAAACATGGATTATTAAAATAATTGGGAGAACGGCAGCCAGGGCAATCCTACATATTAGAAGAGACAGCACAGTGCAGCCACTGCCCTTGTCTCAGGCTGAGCAGCCACACTCAGGGTTCTTGCAACAAGTTTCCAGAGAATGATTGATGACAGATTGATGGTCTCCTGCAAAAATGAGGCCAGACCACACTGGATCTGAACCAGAGAACCATATGATTTTGTATCTTTAATTTATTTTTCCACTATTTCCTTTTATTTTCTAAATTTTAATGTAAAGTTCTCAATTTAAGATATCAAGAATCTCAACTTTATTATTCCACTTATAACAATCTCCTAATTCTAGACAATTATCTATAATTAAGATTACTATTTGTTTCAACATAAAGAAAATCAGATTGTAGATTGGTTTACTTATCTGCAGTGGAAATCTATTAAGCCTGTAGCTACTCATCATCTTTTCATAGCAATAATACATCCTGCCAAGTTCCACAGTAATCAGAGGCAAGTGATCAGAAATCAATCCATTAGACCTTCTAGGACAGCGTTTTTAAGTAAGACTCACAAACACAGCAGTAGGAGAGCCATTTTCCCATTGCTCTTCACCCTCTGGGGTAGTTTACTAGGATTTAGCAAGGACAGACATCAAACTGTCAAAGCAGGTTCTTAGTACTTAGGCCATACACATTTAAGCTGCACCGGTCGGGAACCAATTCATTCCCTGGCATAATCAGGGATGCAAGCCTTGTGTGTCCAGCATTACTCAGGCCCCAGACCGGACTTGGCACTTTGGCGTTCTACCAAGGATGATTACCTTAAGCAGCGAGCTTTCTCCAGTTGCCATGGAGCAATGTGTAGTTTCTAAATCATCTGCCAGGAAGGAGGCAAATTCCTTTTCTGGGAGACCAGCCTGCTGGAAATCAGCCTTAGACAATTAACCCCTTCCTCTCACTACCAAAGTTAAAAGCCAGAATCCACTTCCCCGGCACCCTCACCGATAGAACACCCCCATGTGACTTCGGCCAGGCCTCACAGATACATCCATGGAAAACTTTAATTTGGAAACAAGCAACATGAGGACACAGATGTGACAAGGAATCCATCTTCTGATCAGAGTGATGAGAGAGAAGTCAGGCTTTCGGAAGCCACATGCAGGATTGCTGTGGTCTTAGCCTAATGTCCACAGGGCAGGCTGGGGCGCTGTCTCCCAGTGGCAGCAGCCGGGGTTATGTGGTGCAGCAGTACTCACAGTACTGTCAGTACATTTTCTCTGGCTGTGCAGCTGCACAGCCCACATGTCTAACCCTCCCAAAGATGATATAATCTATCTAATATGTTTTAACAAATTCCTTTTCTGTTGAAGTAGCTTCTCTTGTTTCCAGCCAGCATGCTGGCAGACACTGAGTTAGTTGCAGGCATGGCCACGGATACCACATCCTTAAGGAAATAGAAATTTGAGCTTGGTCAGATGGACAGGTTGGGTTTGCAGGTAGTAAGGACCCAACCTCTAACAACCCATAAACACGGCGATTAAACATTTAAGTTATCAGGGACAGTTACCTGAAATAAAGAGCTAATTGAAGTCTGGCTTCAGAACACAGAGAAACCACTATCACAGAACAGTCTGAAAGACATAAAGAATGCAAACCCTGTATTGTTTTACTTATAAGAAGGAAGCACACACAAAAAAATGATACTGTAAGTTCAAAATCCTAAATTCTCAGCTCAACATAGAGTGAGAGAAGCAGGAACTTTCCATCACTAGCCCAAGGGAATCTCTTATCTCATATAGTCAGAGATGAGGTAAGCAAGTAAGTAAATTTTGTCAAATGACATCATTTGATTGTACATCCTTGCCAGGTCTCTGAGGTAAAATTGAGACCACTAACTGGGAAAAAGTAAAACCCTGGAAATTAAAATGGGGTCACCCTAGCGGACTCAAGTGACTCTGAAAGCTCTGAATCCCCAAACCTCGCTGAGCCCCACTTAGCAATGGCAGCAGTTTCTCCTCCCCTTACGCTGAACAGTGCTTCCCTATAAAAATCTGTCAATGCCCTGGACTAGGACCCTTGCCTATCTCATGTATCATAACCATCTGTTATCTGCACATCTAGACCATAGTCAGACCCTGCTTACTCTGTTGAGGTGGAGGGAAGAGGAGAGTGGGGAGAAATGTACATGTTCAATTGCAGGTGGGGAAAACGCCAACTCTCACTAATGTATATTAGTAAAATCCTAGAGAACATGTGTGGGGGTGGATTCTGACATTATACTAAGGAAAGGAAATCATTTCCAAATAAATTAAATTTCTCATCATAGCTACACTTAGCAAAGATTTACTGTATCTAATTAAGCAGCTGAAAATGGGTCTAAATGTTTCCAGGATGGCTGACTGAAACCTAAATTCATGGTGATAAATAAAGTTAGAAGGAAACAAATTTTGGTATGATGTAGAAGAAGGAACCCAACATCTTGGGGAGCTACTAAAATTGAAGTGGATTTATTATGCGTAGCCTGAGATCTACTTCCCTGGTATCTACAAGAACACAAACCATGTCCCTTAAAAGGGCCCAAAAGAATGGCTCTACATGAGCACTTATAGTGGCATTGCCTTGAAGAGCATCAACATATTTAATAAGTACCAAGATGACTATTTTCTGTTGGCTGGGAATATGCATAGTTATGGTGCTTTTAAAATGGCCTACTTCAAAGATGGACACTTTGGGTGGCAAAGACAAAGTGGTGTCTTGTCAGCAGAAGAGGGGATGTGAGCGTGGTCATGCTAACAAAGGGATCAGTATGATTATCAGGACAATCTGACCTACAGGGCAGATGTCCGATCACTGGATTCTTAGGACCTAAGAAAATGGCCAGATCACTTGAGACAGTTCACAAACCTAGTGTACCTTTCATAGGAAAAGTGTACAATTAGGGAATATCTTACAATAATATCATAAGTGTCTATCATAAAAGCTTCCCCAAAGGGACCTGCAGCCAATACCAGGCTTAATGCACTGGGGGGAGGAACAGACAAGGATTTAGGGATTATTAGAGACTAGCTTTCAGCTCACAGTCCCCAAAGGCACAAAGTATTGTCTTCTGGTGACAGTGTGGTATTTGAAAGAACAGGGCTGTGACCAGAGAGCAGCTCAAGTGGGTCTTATGGAACTCTAATCCCATCCATTTCAGTAACAAACTATCCCCAAACATAGTGGCTTGCTACAATATTTACTCATAAATTTGCCTCTTGGGCAGGACTTGGCAGGAAAGCTGGTCTCTGCTGTATTCAGCATCAGCTGGGGGCTAGAATCATCTGTAGACGCCTCACTCATATCTGGCAGTTGGTGTGAGCTGTTGGCAGAACCTTTATCTGGGGCTGTTAGAGCATCTACAAGTGGCTGCTGGATGCGGTCTGACTTCCTTACAACAGGGTGGTTGTGTTCCAACCACCGCGAGCATCCCAAGCAAGCAAGCCAGGGGGAAGCTACATCTCCTTTTCTAGCACATCCTTAGAAACAGCAGCGTCATTCTGCCACATTCTGTATATGAAGGCACTCACAAAGATCTGACTCTGTTCAAGGGACAGAAATATAGAATTCACCTCTTAATGGAAAAGGAACAGGGTTCTGGAAGAGCATATGGAACCAGAAATATCATTGCAGTCATTCTGGAAAAGTGATCTTTCACTTCCTCTTTCCATTATTTATCTGGTTCCAGAGTACATGGTTGGAATAGATGTATGTACTCAGTGACTGGGAAATATCTCATACTTGCTCCCAAATGAGTAAATCATTTAAAATGACAAAGATTATAACACACTTAATCAGGTGATTTCTCCCACTGTAGCAGTTATCCTAAATTTGGACTCATTTGGGAAGCAAATGAACACTGCCCCTTCTTGCCTGCTAGTTCATAAATATTAATCTGAAGACATATATATATATATATATATATATATATATATATATATATATCCCAATAGAGAATATGAGAAGTCATGGAACAGAGTGTGGAATCTTGAGGGAAGGCAGGGGAGGGTGGGTGGGTGGTAGGTAATCAACCAAAGACCTTGTATGCATATATGCATAACCCATGGACACAGATAATAGGGTGGTGAAGGCCTGGGGTGGGGGAGGGGGGGCGGAGGCAGACTGGGAGTGGGGGTTAATGGAGGGAAGAGGATATATGTAATACTAATAACAATAAAGATTAATTTTAAAAAGAGAGAGAATGTGAGAAGTAGTTTGTTATTCTGGGCTAGGCCAATAGTATATCTCCACTGTCTCATCTCTGGACTAAGACAACTATCTGGCTCTCTGTGATAATTTAATGTAAAATACCTTTATTTCACCATCTCACAGAACATCCTGCTGTCCCCTATACTGATAACATCTTATATCTAAGTCCTGACGAGCAGAAAGAAGCCAGTCCTTTAAATGCCATGGGAACACATGAGTGCTAGTGGCTGAAAAAACAATCTCAGAACATTTCAGCTGCCTGCCTGAAATTTCATGTGGATGGTAGCAAGCAGGCAGTTAGGAGTTGCTGCACCTTGACATGCTATCCTCAAAGAATGACACATGACACTTGATAGTTACTAAGTTTTATGGAAAAAAGTCTTCGTAAACCATGTTTTACGTGCTGCGGTAAGTCATATGCCAAGTGATCAGGAGTGGTAACTTGAACAGGGCCACGGTTAGGGGTAGTTCCCCAGCTAGCCCCAACTTCAGTGCAAGCAGATCTTTCTCTTAGCCCGTATGACCCAACAGTTCCCAGAGTGTGTGGAGTGTCTGTGGCAGCTCACTGCTGGAATTTAATCCCAATAAGAAATTCATAACTCAGGTGTTAAAGAAAAACTGTGCCCTTTGTCTAGAAATTAGTCTCTTATTGGCTTTATATTGGTCTCCTTTAGAGACTGAACACCTGCCCATAATACATCAGAGTGCACTGCATCCTGAGCCGCCCACTTCCCACTGAACATCTGTGTTGTATGATGCATACCCATCGACATTCCACCAGCAAATACAGTTCCTGTGATCACATGTTTACATGAATAGGTGGTTCAGCTTCTAGGATTTATTCCTATAGCAGTGACATCACTGCCCCAACCTTCATCATGCCTATGACCGCATGGAAAGTGTTTAAAACTTTTCTGATACAAAAACAGCTCTGCTCAATATGCTGGCATTTGTTTAAAGTGGACTGCCGTGGCTTTACAGCTCCATTTGAGGTGGCCCTGGGAGACAGAAGGAAGGATAATCCCCTCAGTGGGCAAAACTACCAGGGTGCATATTGTGGTCCACTTGTGGGAGAGATTACGTGAAGAATAATTCAAGGACGAATGGATGGACCAGATGGTCTGGGACAAAGACATTAAGCCTCTCAGAATTAACTCAGAGATGAAGAATATTTTTGTCCTATGCAAATATTCAGCAGAAGGTTTCCAATGAAAAGGAGGTACTGACACAAGGGCAGACATATAGACCAATGGGAATGAACAGAGAACTCAGAAATTGATCCAAGCCATAATGCTCAATTAATATTTGGCAAAGGAGGCAAGAGCATACAATGGAGTCAAGACATACTCTTCAATAAATGGTGTTGGGAAAATTGGACAGATACATGCAAAAAAATGAAATAGACCACCAACTTACACCGTACACAAAAATAAACTCAAAATGGATAAAGGACTTAAATGTAAGATGGGAACCATAAAAATCTTAGAAGAATTCCATAGGCAGGAAAATATCAGCC